>NC_059128.1:159949128-160250660 GCF_020740605.2 Lemur catta
AGCCTAAAGGTAAAAAAAAATGATATTGGGGACCCTCCCAAAACAAACGCTGCCTCATCACCTGATCAGGCTATAGCAAAGCCAAAGAATAAACAAGCCTTGCAACACACACAACACACACAGCAACACACAACATACTAATTACCTTTGTAGTGTCTAATGTTTTAATATTAATGATTAGACTCCAATTTGAAAGGGAAGGGCACAACAATCTAACAGAAATTATATGCACAGCTTTCCATGATACCAAGGGGTAAGCAGGCCAGGTGCGGTGGCTCACGCCTGTAATCCTAGCACACTGGGAGGCCGAGGCGGGTGGATCGTTTGAGCTCAGGAGTTCGAGACCAACCTGAGCAAGAGTGAGACCCCGTCTCTACTAAAAATAGAAAGAAATTATATAGACAACTAAAAATATGTAGAAAAAATTAGCCGGGCATGGTGGCGCATGCCTGTAGTCCCAGTTACTCGGGAGGCTGAGGCAGGAGGATTGCTTGAGCCCAGGAGTTTGAGGTTGCTGTGAGCTAGGCTGATGTCACAGCACTCTAGCCTGGGCAACAGAGTGAGATTCTGTCTCAAAAAAAAAAAAAAAAGCAAAAAAAACCCCAAAGGGTAAGCTTTCATAATGTCTGGAGCCCTTGATGTCCTGCAAATGAAGGAGTATATTTTCAAATTTCTTACAGCAGGAATCTACTTAGGTGGCACCAACATTGACTTCCAAATGGAACAGTACACCTACAAAAGGAAAAGTGATGGCACCTACATCTTAGATCTGAAGAGGACCTGGGAGAAGCCTCTCCTGGCAGCTCATGCCACTGTTGCCATTGAAAACCTTGCTGATGTCAGTGTCATATCCTCTGGGAACACTGGTTGGTAAACTGTGCTGAAGTTTGCCTTTGACACTGGAGCTGGTCACTGCACTCCTGGAACCTTCACTAACCAGAGCCAGGCAGCCTTTCAGGAGCCGCATCTTCTGGTGGTTACTGATCCCAGAACTGACCTCCAGCCTCTCACAGAGGTGTCTTATGTTAACCTGCCTAAAATTCCTCTGTGCAACACAGATTCTCCTCTGCCTTATGTGGACATTACCATTTCATGCAACAACAAGGGAGCTCCCTCAGTGGGTCTGACGTGGATGCTGGCCTGGTGCATGCATGGAACCATCTCCCATAAACACCTGTGGGAGGTCATGCCTGATCTCGACTTCTGTAGAGATCCTGATGAGAGTGAAAAGAAAGAGCAGGCAGCTGCTGAAAAGGCTGTCACCAAGGAGGAATTTCAGAATCAATAGACTGCTCCAGCTCCTGAGTTTACTGCTTACCTGGCCTAAAATTGCCGACTGGTCTGAAGGCGCGCAGGTGCCTTCTATGCCTCTTCAACAGTTCTCTATGGAAGACTGGAGCGCTCAGCCTGCCACAGAAGACTTGTCTGCATCTTCCACTGCTCAGGCCACTGAATGAGTAGGAACAACCACTGAGTGGTCTTAAGCTGTTCTTCCACAGGCTCTTAAACAAGATGGAAATAAAGTTGAGCAGAAATCTGATGAACATCAGTTTCTGAAAAAAAATAAATAAAAAAGGAAAACATATACACAAACATACACAGAGGGAACAGGAAAATGTAAACAAACAAAAGAGATTACCTGAGACATAATAAGATGTTGCATCTGTACAACAAGATTGGACCTTTTAAAAGAACAATCAGAGAAGAAGAAAGAACTTTTCAGAACTTAAATATGATAATCTAAATAAAAATCCCATAGAGAACTGGAAGATACAATCAGAGAGACCCATGACTGGGTTAAGAGGGAGGGAGATTTTCAAACATATTATTAAGACACTATAGACAGAAAACAGACATAAATGGCTTCTGTGCATGTGTCTCCAATAAAAACACGACAGCATAGAAACCTAATCACAACTCCTGATTTGCAATCAAACTGCTTTTCATTGGGGCATCTCTATGTTGAATACCAAGACATTGCTGTCTAGTAGAATATTTGCCATGATGGAGATATAGGATATTTATTGGCAAACACAGAAGGGAAGCTAGCCAGTAACAAATAAAAATTATCTGTCAGGCCATGGATTTATCAATCCATCAGTCAATCTATCCTTTCTTGTATCTATTTAACCATCTATCACCCAGATGGTATCTGCCTTGGTATCCCCAAGTTCTTCAGCCTTATGAAGTTACCTTTCCATTGAATTGTTAGGGAGAGAACACATTTCCTCTACCCACTTTTGTTCAATTATTGGGGGCCTGTGAATTAAACTAACAAAAAACAGATTAACAGAAGAAAAGACACATTTTTATTAATATTTACATGCTCAGGAGTTTACAGAAAATAAGTGAAACTCAAACCCACTTAAGTGATTAACCTCAGGGACTTATATACCCCTTTAACAAAGGAAAGAGGGTTTGAGATTCAAGGGATGATAAATTGTGGGGAAGTGAATAGGAAATATATAAGGAAACTAATGGAAGAGAAGGGCTAATTTAGGCCAGGTGCGGTGTCTTATGCCTGTAATCCTAGCTCTCTGGGAGGCCAAGGTGGGAAGATCGCTTGAGGTCAGTTCAAGACCAGCCTGAGTCAAAAGCAAGACCCCATCTCTACTAAAAATAGAAAACATTAGCTGGGCATGGTGGTGTGAACCTGTAATCCCAGCTACTTGGGAGGTTAAGGCAGGAGGATTGCTTGAGCCCGGGAGTTTGAAGTTGCAGTGAGCTATGATGATGCCACTACACTCCAGCCCAAGCAACAGAGCAAGACTCCGTTGGGGGAAAAAAAAAGATAAGAGATATGAATGTTTTGGTAAGGTCTGTTTACGCAAACTCATCTAGGTCAACTTTCCCTCTCAGATGATAAGAGTTGCTTTTCTCTTCCTGGTTTTTGGTGGCTAGAGTCACTTTCACAAAAGGAAATTTATTCTCTACTTTTAAGCACAATAAGGGGAAGCCAGAAAACTCTTCCAGCACCTGTTGATTCTCAGTTGCCTTCAGCTCAAAATAATCCTTATGCCAAAGTGGTATATTTTGGGGTGGCATATTCTGATCCCTTTCAGAATATTTTAAAAAATGACTTGAGTTGCTATCCCAAGTATAGTGAGAGAGACAACATTTCCTGGTATCATTGAGATTTCTTATAATTTCTAGCCAAATTAAAAAAAAAATCTCACTGTATCCCTGCCCTCTCTTCTCTGCCCTGCTTTAGCCCAAGTTATTCCTTTTACACACAAAGTTCTCACATAAGGTAATTATGTGAGTAGAATTTACTCTCAATCTGACATTACATCTAGGCTGTTTCTCACTGGCCAATTTCCCACCCCAGGCCCCCTGGCCTGTCACCCTGTTACTAGACCTTGGCCTCCCCTCACCTTCTCAATTTATCTGAGATATCCTGAATCCTTCCTTCTTAGGCTACCCTATCAGAAGTTCATATTTTCTTCCATTTTTTGCAAAACAATTCAGTTCTCTGCCTGGTCATGTCTGAGGGCTTCCTCTTTTATACCCACAGAGGTCATCAAGATACTATCTTAAACCCTGATGGCGCTCTCCCTAAGAAGAATTCTATACTCAATACTTAACATAACAAACCTTTCACCTACTCATATAGATCCTTTTGTTTGTTTGTATGTTCATTCATTCGTCCTTCCATTTATCTAATCTATTCATTCCTTGCCAACCCACATCTACACATTCGTCCATCTATTCCACTCTCAGTTTCTCTGCTTTCCACCCCCTTTTTCTTTCTCTCTCCAGAGACCCAGAACACTATGGGAAGGTTCTTTCTCTTAGTTTTTTAAAAAGAAACTTACACATTGCAAAAGTAACTATCAGCTGTCCTGAAATAGATAAAGGAAGAAATAGATAAGAGTTGCATTTCTGGGAATGAACAATTCTAATCTTTGCCTTGGGCAAAGGAAGGAAAGATAAGACCCAAGTTAGAATCAAGTGGACGGGGCCAAGTGAGATTTGGGCCATTCACTGAAGGGTCTGGGCCAGTATTGAGATGCCTGCACATGCAAAAGTTAATGTGTTGGTGGAAATACACCCACATACAAGTACACCTGCACACATTCAGACATACTGAACACTGTCTCTTGATCTTAGCTTGAATGTGGCCATACTTCCATTTCACTGTTGATATAGGACAGTAAATAATTAACCTGTGAACTATGACAAGATTGTTTCTGAAAATTGAATTCCTCAACATGTCACAGAGGTCCTACAACTGGAATAATCACTAACATTGCTAGTACTATAAAAAAGTATGCTTACAATTATATGTATATTTAATATTTACTGTTTATGTTATATATGAAGATTGATTGAGATTTACCATTTGTTCTTCCTTTTTTCTCGTATTAAGTAGTTGAAAGTAACTTTGTAGTATCAGAAGCATATGACAAGTTTGAAATAAATGTCATTCTTCAAAATGTTCCTCTTCTACCCTGAGAGTGATTAACTATTGTTTTTTGTTTTTTGTGTTTTTCCCCCCTTAGGCAGGGAAAGTTATTCCAGTTGGTTACAGAGTTGCAACATGCTTGACTGAAAAACTTCCCAGGGTAAGCACGTTCAATATGCCTTTATGTTTCTATGTTTACCTTGCATATGAACATCAAGATATAGACAACTTTTAACATTCATTATGAAAGCGGTCAGTTGGCCAATTTGGATTTTTTACTGTATTTTGAGGATTTCTATTGATTTTGTCTAAGGAAGTGAAAATTCCAGGCTTGTAATTTATAGCGCTACAAAAACTACAAGGGCAACTCGGCACGGTGGCTCACACCTGTAATCCTAGCATTCTGGGAGACCAGGGCGGGAGGATAGCTTGAGCTCAGGCATTGGAGACCAGCCTGAGCAAGAGTGGGACCTCTTCTCTACTAAAAACAGAAAAAATTAGCCGGGTGTGGTGGTGCATGCCTGTAGTCCTAGCTACTAGGGAGGCTGAGGCAGGAAGATTGCTTGAACCCAGGAGTCTGAGGTTGCTGTGAGCTAGGTTGATGCCACGGCACTCTAGCCACGACCAAGGAGCGGAGACTCTGTCTCAAAAACAAACAAAACTATAAGGGATTCAATTTATTTCAACAGGAATAATAGTATGCTTTCTAACCTGGATATTTCCTGGTTGTTTTCTAAATATAACATTTAAAATATGTTGTTTACTTCCATTAATAAACAAATAAATTTTAGGGGAATTTTCATTATTTGGGGATAGTAGTTCCCCATGCATTTACTACACACATAAAATTAAGGGTGTTCATTGATTGGTATAGACCAGTCCTGTTAATATTTTAAAAACTATACTTAATAATTCTGTTTTCTTGCCTCACTCTTTGTAGCTAATTACTCCTCCCGAGGCAAAAAAGTATTTCGGCTTCAGATATCCACCTGCTGGAGCAGAAAGAGTATTTTATGGCAGAGCAAATGATCCCCAAGTCGCACGTTATTTGACACACGGAATAAGATCTAAGATTTCATTATCGGTAACTTCTTTTCTTTTTTTTGCCTGTCTGTTATTAATTTACCAAGATGAGAATACACAAATGAGGTATTAATGAAATGCGTCAGTTCCAATATCCTTCCCACTTGTATTTTTACCAGCCTTTCCTCAATCTGTCCTTTAAAAGCGCTAATCTTGAGTAGTAAAAAAATCCAAGCGGCAGCAGCCAAGAGAGTGTGAAGAAATTAATGGTTTAAGCCACAAACTATTCTCCCTTCAGATGATAAAAGCTGAGTTGCATTCCATTTCCTCACAATAAAGAGAAATGCTGTCACACTTTGTTAGACACTAAGGACAGTCTTGGTGACTCTTGCCTATAGGCACTTAGAGAGTACTGAAATACTCCGCCTGATGGGGTCAGAATGAGTGGATAGTCTAGATTCAGAAGACCTAATCTATACATCTGGAGAGAACTTTTGGAAATTACTTGGTTCTTGTGCTTGTCATTTTCACTTTTCTTGAATATTTGAGTCAGGTAACCTGGGAGCTCCTCTCATAAACCTTTTAGTACCATTGAAACCTTTTAACTCCTTTGAAAGTTCTTGTTTAGGCGTGTTTAAACTTCATAATCCCAATTCCAACAGTTCATTTGAAGGTAAGCAAAGCCAATGATGATAATGCAATGGTTTTCCACAATCATATAGTCTCCTTTCCCCAGTTATTGATTAGGTTTTCAGTTTTCAGATTCACACTTTTTTTTGTTGATGCATCTGTGCATTGTATGATTTCTTTAGGCAAAAACATTGATAAACCCACAGCCTATTACCACATTTCAACAGAAAATTAAAGATAAAAAAGAATCTATATATTTTAGCAATCAACGAGCACCATTAGGAAAATCTCATGATCAAGCACCAGGATTACCTAAAGGAATGGATATAATCAATACGACATTTGGGACAGCAGTCATCAGAGGTAGTTAAAAACATAAGGGGTGGGGAGAGGGTGGTACACTAAGTCTTCTTGGAAAATAGGATTAAATATTACTTTGGTGTTGTGTTTGGTGATGGTATAAATGATGATTCAAGAATGAAAGATTAGATTATAGCAAGAAAGTTAACCTCAGAACCAAAATCCAGCCAGGCATGGTGGCTCATGCCTGTAATCCTAGCACTTTGGGAGGCTGAAGCAGGAGAATCACTTGAGGCCAGGATTTTGAGGTTGCAGTGAGCTATGATAAGGCCATTGTACTCCAGCCTGGGTTATAGAGTGAGACCTTGTCTCAAAAAACAAAAACAAAAAAACCAAAAATCCTTAGAGATTATGTGTGCCAAGGCACGATGAATTCAGGTATTAGAATGAGAAACAGTGAGCAGAGTAGACAAGGTATAAAGACAGGACAGAGACTCAGAAAAGTTGGCTTTGGGACCAGCTGTGAGGGCCCTAATCCCTTCTCCCTGTACATTAATCTGTGTGTTTTATTTCTACCAATGCATCTGATGTTTTCGTGACTCTTAACTCTTTATGAAACAGAGTTTCATGACACAAATCAGTTTGGTAAATACTGTACACCACGCTCCATTCATGCAGATCCATGAGATACACTTGTGTATTAACCGAACACGGGGCAAAGTGTATAGTTGGTCTCCACTCTGATTTTGAGAGGAAGCAGGGGACATCTTTCAACAAATAACAACTTATCTTGGAATTGGTCACAGGCCATTCTTTCTTTCGTAGGCCCAGCTTCCTGCCATGGTGTTGGATGCCTTTCCTTACACCTTTTGAGCATTTCTCCTCAGTCTCTTACGCCTTCCTCCAGGGGTCTTAGGAGATCTCAAATTTCATTTTTCTTTATCCTGCAGAGAAATTCAGTTTTCTCATTGTCTTTCTGTGTCAATTAAGGCTCTACTCCAGGAACCTTATCATCATTCACCAAAAGGCCCATTAGATTATTTTCTTTAAGGTAGTGACATCTACTCTGGAGATAAATTATGCTTTGGAATTCAAAATCTGCAGTTGTACCTTATTGCATCAGATCTAAAGTTAAAACTTGTACCATGAAAAATGTATTTTTTTTAACTCCTGCTGTTTTGTTTTGTTTGAAGATAGGGTCTTGTTCTATTCCCTAGGCTATAGTACAGTGGTGTCATCATAGCTCTCTGCAACTGCAAACTCCTGAGCTCAAGCCATCCTCCTGCCTCAGTCTCCCAAGTAGTTGGGACTACAGGCACGAGCCACCATGCCCTGCTGAAAAATTTTAAAACAGATAAAATATCTTTTTCTTTTTTTAAGTAGGACTAAAAAATTCTATTTATGAACTGTTAGTAGATATGGTATTACAGTAATTATAACTACTTCCTAGGATTAGTTTATTTAATGTGGAACGTATTCTCTAGATATACCTCATTTAAGTATGTAAAAGAAGCAATTTTCAAAACATATGTAAGTGTATTCATAGGTGTAATGGTTCATATATCAAAAAGAAGTACTGCTTTGCAGGATTATTTTGAGTGGGATTACCTTCTGGTGTAAAAACTATTAGTTTATAGACCTCAATTCTTGGCAGAAAGACCAAAAGAAAAGAAATACCTTAATCTATGTTGTTAGGTTGAAAGGGAAGAGTGAAATTGTAAATGGAGTTACATTTAGACATTATCACGTCACACAATTAAAATCAAAGTTATTCACTGTACACAAAACTGGCGCCTACCAGTCATGGGAAAGTATCTGTTAAATAAACATCTTATCTAGGTTTAGGACCAATCAGGAAATTCTTCTTCCTGATTCCAGTGATTTCCCTGTTACCTCTGGCTACACTGAGAATGGAGATTCAGATTTAAACAGACTCAAGGTGTGTGGTTCAGTCTACACTTGCCAAAATTTGCACCATGGCTGCCCCATAGGGCATCAGGGTTTCAAATTTGTGATTCAGATTTGCTTAGATCATCTTGAGAAGTCTGGCACAAACTAAAATAAAAATTGTACAGAAATTCTTAGGATCAGGAATTTAACTGGGCTTGGAACATGGCTCCTGAAGACTAAATACTTAACACATACAGAGTTCTAATGTTCTTCAGAGTTCTGAGGCGTGAGCCAGGTCAAGTGACATTCCCTAGCACAGTAACACCGAGACTACGTTTTGTCTTTCTTGATAAATCTTCTTTTGTGTTGGCTTTGTGATCTCCCAGATCTATATAGCTTATGCAATCAGCATACTTCATTTGTCATTTGTTCTAGTCAATATGAATACATTGTAAATAGATGAAAAAAATATCTTAAAACTGATTTTATTAATTCTTGCTTCAGAATTCTCTGCCAAAGATGTGGTGAATCCACCAAAACCCTATGAAGAAGTATTTAAAGAAGGAAAGGAAGGACATGATTTGTATGTTGTTTCTCACAATGATTATTATGTGGGTAAGTGTCCTCCAATGCAAAATGGGCCTGAGGATATGGGACTCACAGATTTGTGAGGAGGAATAAATTAGATAATGTGCATATAGTTAAATGCCTGGCATGTAATAGGTGATCAGTACATCCTAATTTATTGTTATTCATAGCATCATAAACCCTGATAGCTGGGAACATGTATACTGATGCATTTTGTATGTAAAATATAGAAACATGTATCATTAAAACGAAAAAGCAGCTAAGAAAGGTGAAATGTTAACATCGTCTTGTTTTGCTTTAGTGATTTTAGGTTTGAAATTACTGTTCATATTCAAATGTCAGGCTTATTTTAAATGCTTAGTTTTGTATGAAGAATACTGGGTGACGGTCAAGTGCACACATTTTTGAATCTGATAGATCAGGTTCCAATCCTACCTCATCCATTTACTATCTTTTAGAACTTGGGCAATTTACTTATCTGATCGTTATCCATTCTTATCTCTTAAATGGGTATAGTAATATTGTGAAGATCGAGTGCATACAAATGCCTAGTGTAGTGCCTAGAACATAGTAAATGTTCATAACAGTTAGCTATTATTATTATTAAGTGAGCTTGTCTACTAGTAGCATATTACTAGAATTATTCTATAGTACAACTAAAAGGCATTAGATGTTTACAGTGCTGAAAATTACAACTAATTGCCAATATGCTAATGCTAAGTAGAATCTTGATATAATCAAGGATTGAGAATTAGACTCTGATAAATGGTCTGAGAAAGCCCATGGACTGTGCGTGATTCATGAACTCAGTCTTCATTAGCTAGAAGCAAGAGCTGCCCTTCACTGCAGTGCAACAGCCCCTCTTTCTTGCTCCTTCTTTCTTATTTCTTTACTTTTTCTCCTCCACTGTTCTCTAACAGCATACTCCCTTTGTGTGCTCTTCCTCCCACTCTTCTGTTCATAGCTGAGGCTTGTCTCCTACTCCCATTGCTTCACTGTTTGGTCTGCCATTCTTTTCTTTCATAGCCAATCTCTGCGGGTTCCCTACACTCCCTAATGTGTTCCCAGACCCGAGATTGTCTTTACCCTCCCATTCAGACCGTCCCTGTTTCTCCCCACTCCAACACCACATTCCTTCCCACAACCTTGACTTGTCTCCATATCTTTACCCCTTCTACTTTCCTAGACCTCCCCAGCCCTTCCTCCATCCCTCCCTCCCTTCCTTCTTTCCTTTCTTGTTTGCTCCCTCCTTCCTTGTCTTCTGAAAATATTTTATTTGTGTTTTGAAAAAGTTTAGCATCCAATGCCTTTTAATTGTTTTAAAAAGAACTATGTTAATGAATGTATATACCATATAGACCACCTATAATGAGATACCTTATAAGCATTTAGCAGCCTGAGGAAAATTAGTTTTTTTTATGTTTAGAAGAGCTCTAATGCACCATGACATGACTGAAATTACCTTCATTTGCTGTTTTTTTCCCTTCCTTCCTGAGATGAAAATTTGCTGGGTTTTATGGAAGTTTCATTAGCCTCTTGAAAAATAATAAAATCTAATCTTTTTAATATTGCCTTTATTTTTTCTTATAGGGAAATTATGTTTATTTTTTATTATAAAAATACATAATAATTGTAGGGAATTTAAATATCATTAAAAAATGAAGAAAAAGTAAATGTAACCTAGAAATCCCATTAGCCAGAGATAACAGTGGTTGAAAAATTAAACATTTTTTTCTAATTCCATTTATTGAGCCATCGAGCCATCAATCCTTAAATAAATAGGATAATATTCTCCATGCTTTAGGGGAACTTGCTATACACATTTTAGTTTTTTTTACTTAAAATAATATATCAATGGCACCATTCACTAACAATAAATGTAGATCTATAACATCTTTAAAATAAAATTAATTTTAATCATTACTAAAGTGATGGGTACATCTTTTATAAAATGTAAGCTATATAGAAAGTGTGTAATATACAAAAAAACTCCCACAATTCCCAGTCCTCTACAGATGATACTTTCATAGATGCTTTTCTTTGCACATTTATATATATATATGAGTGTATGTGTGTGTTTTGTTTCACATCATATATACTTTTTTGGAATATATTTTCATGTCAGTGTCTATACTGTATTTTTCACTATTACAAATATATATCGTTTATGTAGTTTCATAAATGTGATCTGTTCTTGCCTTAGGTTACATTCCTAGACTTCTGAGCATTTGAAAATTTCACTCTTAGAGCCGAACTGTCAGCTCAAATAACTGCCCCAATTTGTCTTCACACCCAGTGTATAAGAATTTCTATTTCCCCACACCCTTCCCAATAGTGGGCTTAGCTGATCTTTATTTTTGCTTAACCAAGAGACAATTACAATTTCTCATTACTGTTTTTGTTTCCATTATGTGGGTTACTAGTGAGGCTGAATATCTTTTCTCCATCATTTTTTTTTTTTTTGGAGACAAAGTCTTGCTCTGTTGCCTGGGCTAGAGTGAGTGCCGTGGTGTCAGCCTAGGTCACAGCAACCTCAAACTCCTGGGCTTAGGCGATCTTACTGCCTCAGCCTCTCGAGTAGCTGGGACTACAGGCATGCACCACCATGCCCGGCTAATGTTTTCTATATATATTTTTAGTTGGCCAGATAATTTCTTTCTATTTTTTAGTAGAGATGGGGTCTCACTCTTGCTCAGGCTGATCTCGAACTCCTGACCTCGAGCGATCCACCCACCTCACCCTCCCAGAGTGCTAGGATTACAGGCATGAGCCACCGCACCCGGCCCTCTGTCATTTTTTTACCCTCTCAGTTGTTCTCTAGTTTCAGTCCTGCTTTCTTATCTAGAAATAGAACACTAATACCACATCAAGACTTGAAAAGAAAAAAGCACAATATTTGATCTTAAATAAAAGGATCCCTCTGTTGGGTTCTCAGCCCTCAATCACCCTTTGAGTGTTTCTAATATGAGGTAAATAATTACAATGAAATATGAAGGTTGTAATGCTCTGATAGTATCATGGAATATTAGTGAGAACAATTACAAAAAGCCAGCCTCTCAAATCTTAACATAGTGGAAAGTACTGCTGGGGTCCAAAGCATTGCTAGACCTCGCCTGACTTTTGTTACAGCGGTGGGGCCTGCATTTTTCATTGTTAGTATCTTTCTCCCACATCATTTCCCTTTTTACTCCCCAAATATTTTTTTTGAGACAGAGTCTCACTCTGTTGCCCGTGCTAGAGTGCCGTGGCGTCAGCCTACGTCACAGCAACCTCAAATTCCTGAGCTCAAGTGATCCTACTGCCTTAGCCTCCCGAGTAGCTGGGACTACAGGCATGCGCCACCATGCCTGGCTAATTTTATATATATATATTTTTAGTTGTCCATATAATTTCTTTCTATTTTTAGTAGAGACGGGTCTCACTCTTGATCAGGCTGTTACTCCCCAAATATTAAGGACCTTTGCCCATTTTTAAATTGAGTTATATGTTTTCTTGCTGTAAAGTTGTATGACTTGTTTTTGAATATTAATCTGCTATCAAATACATAGTTTGGAAATATTTTTCTCCAATCTGTAGATTGCTTTTTCATTGTGTTGATGGTCTCCTTTGCTGTTCAGTAGCTTTTTAGTTTGATGTAGTCCCATTTATTTATTTTTGCTTTTGAAGCCTGAGCTTGTGGCATGATAGCCAAGAAATCATTGCCAAGGCCAATGTTAAAGAGCCTTTCCCCTGTGTTTTCTTACAGAAGTTTTATGGTTTCAGGTCTTAAGTTTAGGTCTTTTATCTATTTTGAGTTAATTTTTGTATATGGTGTAAGATAAGGGTCTAATTTTATTCAAATTTCTCTAGCACCATTTATTGAAGAGATCATTATTTCCCCATTGTGTCTTCTTGGTGCCCTTGTCGAAAATTAATTGATTGTATATGTTTGGATTTATTTCTGGACTCTCTATACTGTTCCACTGATCTATGTGTCTGTTTTTTAAAAATTTTTTTGTTGCCTTTTGTTTGTTTTTTTACTGCGTCTATTTTTATGCCAGTACCATACTGTTTTGATTACTATAACTTTTTAATATAATTTTAAATCAGGACGTGTGATGCCTCCAACTTTGTTTTTCTTTCTCAGAATTGCTTTGGCTATTCAGAGTCTTTTGTGGTTCCATATGAATTTTAGGATTGTTTAGGATTGTGAAGAATGCCATTGGGATTTTGATAGGGATTGTGATGAATCTATGTTTCTTTGGGTAGTATGGACATTGTAAGAATATTAATTCTTTCAATCCATGACCATGTAATATCTTTCCAATTATTTTTGTTCTCTTCAATTTCTTTCATCAGTGTTTTATAGTTTTCAGTGTGCAGATCGGTCATCTCCTTGGTTAAATTTATTCTTAAGTATTTTCTTTTGGATTTTATTGTAAATGAGATTATTTTCTTGACTTCTTTTTTGGCTAGGTCACTATTTTTGTATAAAAATGCCATGTATTTTTGTATGCTGATTTTGTGTCCTACAAATTTACTGAATTCATTTATTAGTTCTAACATTTTTTTTAGTGGAGCCTTTGGGATTCTTACATATAGCTTTCCTAATACTGACAGAAGGAACTCTTGTATGTAGCACCCCACTAGTCTCCCAACTCACATAGGGGAATGCTTCTGTCATCTGTAGCCAAATCTGTGCAATTCCTGCACTGCTACAATTTCATTTTCTGTCCCACTTTCATTTTCAATGTCAATGAGAACATAATGTGCTTTTTGAAAGATAAGGTTATTTGTGTTACTTAAGTCAGAAGTTTTCCTTTTCTACCCCCCAACAGGAGAAGCAAAGAATAGAAACTATAACCCATCAAGTTTCCATAAGTTTAACTTATATGGAGTCCCAACACCACATTTTAATGATGGAAGAACCATGGCAAAAACTTTATATTGGCTTCATGAACTACAAATGTAAGTTTAATTGTACTGTGTCCAGGAACAAGTGTTCAGATATTTGACATTTGGACTTAAAGTTTATTTTTTAAATTTATTTTTTGAAGAGGTGATACATTGATATAGTTCAAATATAAAATTAATAGAAAAATATACAATGAAATATCTTCCACTTCTGAAACCTAGTCTGTCCAGTTACTCCAGAGATAATCATAATACTGTTTTTTACTGTTATCATTCTAAAGTTACAAGCAAATATAAAGACATGTATTGATGTTTTAAATGTATGGGATCAACTCTATATATGTTTCTTAAACATAACAGGCTTTCAAACCTCTACCAAGATGGTTATAATTGACCTGTCATTTATTATTCAGCTTTGTTTAATAGTTATTTGGGCACATGAGCATCTAACTCAACTTTTGCTAATTGTAACCTTTTTATGTTTTTATTCCATATGTAACTACTTTCCTAGAAAATTAAAATGGGGTCCTTAGTTTTTCATTTCTTGTGTTATATATCTGAGCCAACACTTAAACATTGGGAGATTGCTCGTAAAAACCTAGATTTCCTGTAATGCTTAAAACATCAGAAGATTGTAAATAGTGGTGTCCCCCAAAACTCCCTAAAAAAGATTGTCCATGTCCTAATTCCAGACCTTTGAATGTTACCTCATGTGGAATAAGGGTCTTTGTAGATGTAATTAAGTTAAGGATTTTGAGATGAAGAGATTATTCTGGATATCTGGTTGGGTCCTAAATCCAGTGATAAATATCCTTAGAAGGGCAGAAGGAGATTTGAGTCAAAAGAAGAAAAGGCACAAAGAAGAGAAGGATATGTGGACATGGAGGCAGAGATTGGTATGATGTACCTGTAAACCAAGGAACACCAAGCAATGCCAACAGCCACCAGACATTGAAAGAAAAAAGGAATGGTCTGGGCTAGGTGGTGTGCACCTGTATTCTTAGCTACTTGGGAGGCTGAGGAAGCAGGACTGCTTGAGCCCAGGAATTTGAGGGCAACCTGGGCAACATAGCAAGACCCTGTCTCTAGGAGGGGGAAAAAAAGGGCAAGGAATGGATCCTCCCTAGAGCCTTTGGAGGGAATGTGGCCTTGCTGATACCTTCATTTCAGACACTGGTCTCCAGAATGTGAGCGAATACATTTCTGTTGTTTTAAGCCACCAGTTTGTGGTAGTTTGTTATAGCAAACTCATGAAACTACTACACTGGGCCTGCATTCCTGTATGTCAATGGTAGGGGTAGGTTTGTTGTGCCCTCTATCCTTTATTATTTTTTTCCTTAGAGACAGAGTCATAGCTCACTGCAGCCTGGAACTCCTGGCCTCAAGTGAGCCTCCCGCCCCAGCCTACCAAAATGTTGGGATTATAGCATGAGCCACCGCACTTGGCCTCTCTACCCTTTTTAAAGGAGCCACTGGCCCTCTGGGTTTCCATCGGCTTCACTGTGCACTCAAAGTTTACATTCCCACAGATATCCAACCTGTCTCACTCTTTTGCCTATTTTGTCCCCTAATAACAATAGTGACAAAGCACTTTATATATTATTAATTTAGTCTACCAAGAACTTCATGAAGTAGTAGACTATGCTTTTTATCCTTACCATTTTACAGATGAAAAACCTGAGGTACAAAATGGTTAAATCATTTGCCTAAGATCATGCAGCTCAGAAATACGGGGCTAGGAATGAAACCCAGGCAGTGTGGCTCCAGGGGTTGCCCTTAACCACTATGCCAGGTTTATAGGCAGGTTTATAGGCACTTGATTCTTTTTTTTTTTTGAGGCAGTCTTACTCCGTTGCCTGGGCTAGAGTGCCGTGGCGTCAGCCTAGCTCACAGCAACCTCAAACTTCTGGGCTCAAGCAATCCTCCTGCCTCAGCCTCCTGAGTAGCTGGGACTACAGGCATGCGCCACCATGCCTGGCTAATTTTTTCTATATATATTTTTAGCTGTCCATATAATTTATTTCTATTTTTAGTAGAGATGGGGTCTCGCTCTTGTTCAGGCTGGTCTCGAACTCCTGAGCTGAAACAATCCGCCCACCTCGGCCTCCCAGAGTGCTAGGATTACAAGCATGAGCCACTACGCCCAGCCTCATGTTTCCCTTTAAATTATCTACCTCCAAGGAAACATCGTTTATAGATCAGTGTTTTATTGGATCATACTTTCTGTACTTTGAAAATTCATTGGAATATTATTGCTAAAGTAGTAGAGGGATTCTTTATTCCTTTGGTTTGTCAGATTTTAAAAAAGAACTCACTACTTCATTCTTCTGTGTGATTTCTGTTATAAACTTGGAGTCAAGCAGGTTTGTTTACCTTATAAAGGCATCTAATTTTCTATGCGCTATTTAATGTAAATTTAGTGTACTCTCAACTTTTAAGTTTTCCTCTGTAAAACTATGTCTATTGACATTCTGTTTATGACCTTTGGTTTGAATGATCAGTTTGAGCCATCAGATGATAGACGTGTGTGTGTGAGGTGTGTGTGTGAGTGCATGTGTGTGTGCATAAAAGAATGAACTCACTGGCACACACAGAGCTTTGTCTGAATTGGTTAGTGAATGCTGTGAGGTTGTGTAATGACGTTGCAGTTCCTGATTTTCCGACGTATATGGTGACTCACAGATACTTCCTGTCTCTACCAGAAGCATAATCCAGGCACTTGTAGACCAAAAAGAGTCGGATCTGTGTGTTACAACCTTATTCTTACCATCCCTGCATGTTCCTAATTATGCCCCTTGGAGCTGATTTTTAGATTGTCAACTCCGTTTGTTCAAGTTATGGCCCTTAAACTGCCATTGATTTATCCTGACTTTACCCATGCTCTTTTATTATCCCTTTCTAACAAATGGGAAGGAAATGAAAACATAAGAGATGAATTACTTATATTTCTTCTTTTGTTTCTCCACAGAGTGTCACTCTTCTCCAGAAATTTTTTCAGCTGCTTAGTAGCTCAATAGCACAGGAAATACTTTTAAGAGCAAATGGAATTTAAAAATTTAACGTTCATTGTTTTTAGTCTTAGTGAAAACAATAGAGAATTTATTAATTTTAATGTCATTAAATAGTAGTGTTGTAATTTTAGTTCTCAAAAGAAATTTTATTGAATTAATCACAACAGTACAAGTAACAAAATTATATTACAGAAAATTGGCAAAATAAAATCACTCGTAATCCTGCCACTTTAATTCAACCACTATTATCATTTTAACATTTTTCTTTCTAGTGTGGTTTCCTATGTAGATTTTTACGTAGTTTTCACCACAGTACAATCGCATTTTATATCCTGCTTTTTCACCTAACATAAACCAATTATATACTGCAGTGTACTCTTCATAACCAACATTGAAAATGCATGCAGAGTGTATCCTTGTTAATGTGACATAATTTAATCACCCTCATGATGGAATATTTTGATTCTTTTCTTATTTTCATTATACTCAATGAGGCTACAAACCTTTATATATATATATAACTTTTTCACATTTTTAATTGTTACGTGGATTATCTCCTTATTATTGGTTTCCAGATGTGTATGAAAAGGCATAGACATTTTTGTGCTTTTTGATTCATATCGTCCAATTATTTCCAAAAGGATTGAATTTGTACCAGCAATCTACAAGTGTTTTACCTTTTTGCCAATTTACACATTCTCTCTCTTTCTATATATATGTTAACATTTGCTTTCTTACTAGGTTAGAAGTGGCACTTTATTATTCCTTTATTTTTATAGTTTATTACTAGAGAGTATGGTAATTTCTCCAAATATTTGCTTACTAGATGTGAGTTATTGGTTTATATCCTTTGGTTATTTATTTATTTGATGCTTAATTTTCTATTAGCAATTTTAGGAGTTATAATAGGGATATTAATACATTGTTTTTATTTACTAAAAATATTTTTGTTTGCTTACCTTATTCGTTAATCAAAATTTATTTTTATTATATAAATGATAGAAAAATGAACACATAAACCTTTCTTTTTAGCATAGGATTTCTTCTGAAACAGATTTGTTCTCTGAATTCTCAATGATACTATAGTATTCCTTACCACATGTATATCTGGCAGCCCAAAATACTTTAGGTAATAGAGATACCTGACAATTTTCTAACTTTGCAGGAAAAGAGGGGCTAAGGTTGTGTCTAAGAGAGATGATGATTTCAAAGAAAAGTTTCAACATAAACTTGGAAGAGTTTTAGATCCGTAAGTCAATGATTACCTTTAAATTGATAGCATCTTTGCATCAAATTAAAAAAGTACTCTTGTGATAACTGTTGGTTTGTGTTCTATTAGATTCTATTAAATGAGAAAAGCATTCTTTTGTTGTTAATCAGAGGAACTCTGTTAGTGTCTATAGAACTTGGGGTTGCAGGAAGATGGTGACTTCTCCAAAATGGAGAGGGCATTTGGAGAAAAGAGAGGGAGAATTTTGCATGAAATTTTATTTTGGGGATATCAAAAATTTAACTTACTGGGCTTACATTTTTCTCTGTCTTCCCAGTCTCTCTCTCTCTTGCTCTTTATTTATACTTCAGTAATTTTGCTTTGAATGTGTTCTATTTTTCCTTTGTGAATCTCTGCTACTGAAAGGCAGTGAAAGCATTCAGCCATTGTTAATGCAAGTCGAAGATCATACAAAAGATCTGTTGGAGAACTTTTGTTTGATTTTCATAGTTTGGCTATAAGAAAAAATATAGGTCACTAAGAACATATGGCAAACATATTTTAAATTCCAGGGATGCCATTTGGTGGGTATTTTAACTAAAGGATTTGTTTTCTTTGATAGCATTGCAGAAACAATGAATGTTTCCCCAGACCACACATTTGGAGCTTATCTCCGTCCTGAGGAGTATGGTAAATATACAAATTTTCTCCTTAAAAAACAAAAAAACAACCAACAAAATCCCCACAAAGTTATGCAGCTTCCACCAGCTCCTTTCAATGCTTCTAATTTTAAAAGCTTAATATGTTGCATTAACATTACTGAGAAAAATATGTAGCATAGAAAGAAAAATTTTTTTCAAATTATATTTGAAATAGGTACAGTTCAAAGCCCTTGTAACCAATACCTGAAGTGTAGTTTAAGGCTATGAATTTTATTTAAGACATAAATATGGCCCTTATTAAACAAACCAAAGTGAATTTAGGCAGCTTTTTAAATGAATTCAAATATCGTCCTGGGCTCTTGCTACTCAAAGTGTGGGCTGCAGTCTGCAACCAGCTTTCTCTGGGAGACTCTCAGCCCTCACCCCAGACCTATTGAATCAGATATTGCATTTTATTAATATTCCCAGATGAATTATAAGCACATTCATATTTGAAAAGCACTGTATTCTACAACCACATAATTATTAATAAGACTTACTCTTTCCCCCCCAGCCAGCCAATCAATCAATCCATTAAGTGATAAAAGAAACTTAATAGAATTTCATCTTTATTTCTAGGCAATCTAAACAGCAGATGTCCAAAAGCAAAAAATGTGCTATAGTTTATCAGGATTAGACTGTGTATCAGTGCTTTTCAACACCTGGGCTGCAGGCTACCTGTGTTAATATCATCCAGGGAGTTTATTATTAATAAGTATGTAGTTTCCTGAGACCCGTGCCCAGATATTGATTCATTAGGTTCTTAGGGACCCTGAAGTTTAAGAACCACTATTAAAAATATTTTAGAGAAATTCCATTCACTGACAATTAAAATAAATATTTATTTAGCTTATGCAAGATGGTGTTTTGGAACATCATTAATCACTACATTAGGAGATTATATTTTGGTTCTGTTTTTAGATGAACTGAATGTTTAGTGGATGCCTGTCTATCTTAGAGGCTCTTAATGTCTTTTGGATGGGGTAAGGGATGATTAGGAAACTCATCAATTATCCTGAAAAGCAAATAAGTAATCATGGTCAGTTGTGCCTATTTTAGGGTGAGCTTCATGTTGGTGGGGGCTCTGCCTTGCTGTCTGTTGTTTAGCACATGATACATCTGTCACCAATATTTATAGCATGAATTGATGAATTCAATGCACAGTTTATCATTTTGACAATTTAGAAACATTGACAAATTTCTTGATGATTGAGTGACATTATCTTTATATGTTGAATGATAAGTGAATAGTCGTATAAAATGAAAAGAAAGGACACTGACATTAACATTTTTAAAACTATATAAGTGTAAGCCTTGGTGCTGTATGGTGTAGCTGTGAAAGGGGAATAAGTCCTCTCTGAACTATTTTTGGAATTCATGGATGGACCCGGATTAACTCTACTCTGAGTTCTGGCCTTTTATAGATGCCATGTCAACTACTGGCATCTATTCTGTCGGAAGCTTTAGGGTTTGCCTGCTTCCCAGGGACATACTGGGCCTTGATTTCTTTCCTACCCTTACATAGGAAAATAAAGGCAGTGGCACAAGGAACACATCATCCCTAGGGGCTGGAGTTACTGAATACAGATGGCTCCAGGAAGAGTGCAAGGTCAGTGCCCAGCTCCCAGAATGTACCAGGGCAGAGACAAAGTGAAGGAGAATCCAGGGCAGGTGGGCAGTGATGCATCATGGGAGTTGGTTGCAGGTAGAGTACAGTTGTGGAGCCCACTCCATTTTTCTGACTGCCATGGTGTGGTAGCTAAGTCATGGGTCTCTCTTAAGACCAGAATTTATACTTCTGATTTCAGCTCTTTCGAAATGGCTCTTGGGTATTTGCAAGTGATTTTATATCAGCTTCATAAATATTCTCTCAGGCCAGGCCAGAAGAAGGTGCCGACATAGGTTTCACCTACCACGCAGTTAAACCTGGTGGAGTTGTGGTGAGAAAACCATATAGAGTTGAAAAAAAACAAGTCAAGTGATTATTTTTGGATGTTAATGGAGAAGAGAGGCCTCTAAAGATAAAAAATACTCATCCAAGAGCCATCTCATAGAATAAAGAAGACCTTCATTACAAAAAATAGCCACACAAAGGGTTTATATCTGAGGAAGGAGAAAAAGAGTGGTCATGTTTATTTGTCAGAAATCATCTCTAGCAGTTTTGAATTCCACTCCTAGAGCCTGTCTTGTGTCCTGTACACTTTAGGATGGTCTGATAGTAGCTGACCCCATTTGATGGCCTTGGTCTGAGGTACTTGCCCTGTCCCTGAAACCAGCAGTAGTTGTGGGCTTCTCACCCATACTCAGGGTCTGTCTTTAGAAACAAGATTTTTACTAGCGTGTGCATGATTAGCTCCTGATTTTATAATAAATAAGCAACTTACAGTTGCTATGAGTGCCTATGAAGGGACCCTTGACAGAGCCTCGTATCATGCCTTACTCAGAGTAGGTGTAAATATTAGTTGCTTTGAACTGCAACCAATGTTGCAATTTAAATTAATCCATCCAAGGTATCACAGTCAACTGCTAGCATGACCTTTCTCCAAGAAAGCTGAGAGTCCTGGCAGGAAGAGGAGGTATGTAGGCCAGAGGAAAATGCACAGAGGAAAAAGGTCTCCTCAGTGGCATCCAGCAAGTCACTGCATCTGAAGCAGCATGGTCCACTCTAGTTGGGTTTGTGGACTCTAAGTTCATGGATCTGTGGATGGAGGCAGGCCTGCAGTGCCAGTGGTGGTACAGAGGGAAGCAGAGCTGAGAAATGAGAACTAGGTGCAGACTGAAGGCCAACTGGAAACTCATATTAGAAGGGAGTAGGGAATTTGAGCTTAATTTTTACAAGTCTCTCTCAGAGGTTCAATCAACACTGAGGCACAATGAGTGGCGCCTGCCTGGAATCAGCCCCAGCTTTCAGATGCTCAGCATTGTAGACAAATGTCACCCAAGAGGTAGTCAAGCAAGGGCTTCACTGTCTTAGGAAAAGACTTGATAGCTGGGTAAGGCTGGTGATGTCCACAGGAAATTCATTTTCTTTTTTTTTAGATTTTTTATTCTTGAACAGAGAAGTAACATAAAACAGAAAAATTAACTTTTATTAATTAGTATACTTTATGTACTTTTTTATACACAAGGATTTTCTGGCATGGTGCATAATAGTGTCAGAGTTAAATGTGAGTTTTTTCTCATTCACAGAGGTTGCTAGATCTCTTTTTTTTTAAAAGATAGAAATAACATGGACAGACTTTAAATTCAAATAAAAGACTTTTTTCTCTCTTCAATAGGAGTCAGTGATCTCATCCATAATAGACGTCCGGGTGAATATCTTCGAGGCAAGGATAGACAGCGAGCCCTGATCGCCGCAGTTCGACATCACTTGAAGAAAGTTAATTACGAAAACTTTGACACTTTGTTGGCAGCCTTTGGGCACTATGACAAGGTCAGTAGTAGAAAAGACCTTTTTGCTAATGTGTGGGCTTACATATCCCAGCAGGCTGGTGTAGATCAGGGGTCAGCAAACTATGGCTTGTGGGCCAAATCTGGCCCATCACTTGTTTTGTAAGTAAAACTTTGCTGGAACACAACCATGCTTGTATTGTTTTAAGTATTGTCTATGGCTGCTTCTGTACTACAGATGCAGAGTTAAATGGTAGCAACAGAGACTATATGGCCTGCAAAACCTAAAATAGATAGCCCTTAATAGAAACAGTTTCCTAACCCCTGGTGTAGATTAGTGGTTGTGAAAATGTGTTCTTCTACAACCATCAACAACATCTCTTGGGAACTTGTTAGAAATGCACGTTCCAAGGCCCGCCCTGAGATATACTGAATTAGGAACTCTGGGATGGAGCCCAGCAATTCTAACAAGCACTCCAGATGATTCTGATGCACATTCAAGTTTGAGAGCCACTGCCATGGATTATTAAACTGCAGTGTGCTGGAAGCAAGGGGGTGGGGGCAGGGGAAGACTCAACAACAATCTATGCCTAAATCTGAATATGTACCCATAGTACCTTCATTCTAGCTCCAAGTTAAGCTTAAAATATCATTCCCCTGGGGAGCAGGGTGTGGTTTCAGTTTTAAAAGTATAAGATCATTCAATTTTCAAGCTTCTCTAAATTTTATCCTTTGAAAAAGTCAGATCAATCTCCAGCTACATAATTCCTTACATCATTTGAGGCCATCACAGAATTGCTTTTACCAGGCTACACAGCCTTTAGCTTACGCCAAGGAGCAGTATAAGAAACTGCCATTGAAACAGGGCATATTTTTTTGTTAGTATACCCATGAGGCTTTTATTTTTGTTACACACACCCTGTTTACTAGAAACTCAGTCTAACTGAAGGAAATAACTGTACTGCATCTAAGTATCTGGTTTGTTTTTATCTCATGGAAAGCATGAATTTTGTATTGATTGTGCATACCTTTTTTGCGTTGGTTGCCAGGAAACTCGAGTCAATTCAACAAAACACATCTAGAGTGTGAACATGATCTTATAGCATACATTTTGTGTGCCCTCTCCCCCTCCCCTCTTTTTTTTTGAGACAGGCTCTTGCTCTGTTGCTTGGGCTAGAGTGCAGTGGCATCATCATAGCTCACTGCAACCTCAAAGTCCTGGGCTCAAGTGATCCTCCCGCCTCAGCCTCCCAAGTAGCTGGGACTACAGGCATACACCACCATGCCTGGCTGTTTTTTCCTATCTTTAGTAGAGACAGGGTCTGGCTGTTGCTCGGACTGGTCTTAAACTCCTGACCTCAAGCGATCCTCCTGCCTTGGCCTCCTAGAGTGCTAGGATTATAGGCATGAGCCACCTTGCCCCACCTGAGCATTGTCTTGAAAGAGAATTGGCCTGTCCTTATTGGCCAATCTCGGCTGCTTAATTGCAAGCATCCTCATTATTTCATCCAGTTGGTTGCAGTAGACAGCTGCTGTAATCGATTGTCCAGTTTTCATGAGGCTGGAGTGGACTACCAAACAGACACCATTAGGTTTTGTTGATGAATATTCGGTTTTGGACTATGTTTCGGCAGTTCATCTTTATCCAACCATTGTGCCCAACAGTTGAGACTGTCAAAAAGAATACATTTTTCATCACACATAACAATACAGTGTAAATATAGTTCACCTCTATGTAGTGACAGCAAAGAAAGACAAGATTGAGATGATTTCTCTTAAATCCGATGCTAGTTTAATTCATACAGAACCCATCTATCCAGCTTCTTTAGTCTGCTGATTTGTTTCAAATGGTCCAATATTGTTGGAACAGTAATGGCAAACCTTGCTGCTAATTCATATGTAGGTGGAGGTGGATTCGCTTCCACTACAGCTTTCAGCTCATTATCCACCTTGGTCTCAGGTTGCTCACGTAGCTCATTTTCAAGATTAAAATCATCAGAATGGAATTTCTCAAACCATTGACATACCATGTGTTCATTAGCCACATCCTTCCCAAACACTTTGTATTTCGAGCTGTCTGTGCTGCACTGTTTCCATGATGGAACTCATATTCGAAAATAGCTCAAATTTTTAACTTATCCATGGTTTCACAAAAATCGCTCTAAAAAAAATTTGAAAGATAATCAATCACAAGCCACAACGTGCATTTGAAAGACTGAGGATGTACCTTCACAGTAAACATAAAACAAATTAAAGATATCAACTGTCAAACCTAGTACTTAAGGAAATTGGACATTTCTTCTTTTTTTTTTTTTTTTAAATGAAGGGGTGGAGGGTTATGAGGAGGGGTGTTCAGTTGTCTTGCTTGTTTTTGTTGAGACAAAGTCTCACTCTGTTGCCTGGGTAGAGTGTAGTGGCGTCATTGTAGCTCACTGCAACCTCCAACTCCTGGGCTCAAGTGATCCTTCTACCTCAGCCTCCCAGGGAGCTGGGAACATAGGCATGCGGCACAATGCACAGCTGTTTTTTTTTTTTTTTCCTTTCTTTTTGGTAGAGACGGGGGGTGGGGGAGGGTTGGGGGCTGGGGGTGGGGGGTGTCTCTTTCTCAGGCTGGTCTCAAACTGCTGAGCTCAAGCGATCCTCCCCTCTCAGCCTCCCAGAGTGCTAGGATTACAAGCATGAGCCATTGAGCCTGGCTGAAATTGGACATTTCATACTTAATAATCTAATACATAGTGCTCTGCTTTTAAAAATTCTTCATTTTAAATGTAATTGTAGGGGAGATGATCATCTTAATAGCTTTTGATTGCTTAAGTAAACCACCAGGCACATTCCTTATGATAAAATTAAATTAAACAGGGAGGAAACTACTGAGAATTATTTAAGGCTGATATACCTTTTAAATGGTTAATTTTTAATATGCACAATGTAGTGCTCAGTGTCCTTAAGGAGCTTTTTTCTGAGAGGATAATAAGATGTGGGTCTAGTACAGCTGTACGATAATTTTTGATTATTTGAATCTTACATTATTGAATGCCCAGATTTAATTTAATGGAAGAACAAAACAAAACAAAGCAAATTTCCGAAATGAATGATTTCCTAATGAATCTTCTTGGCTTATAAAATTAATTCTATTGTTTATTAAAGACTCATATTATATCAACCATTATTCCAGATAATGTGTAGACCTTCCTCTTAGAGAACTTAAAATCTACAGGGGGAGTTATACATAAATTACAGTAGCAGTGGTGTGTGAGAGCTGGCTGGAGAGAGCCTACTGTTGAGTTTTCAGGGAGCTTGCAAGTCATTTTACAGCACAATGGTAGCCAGAAATTGTCCATGATGACAGTATTTACACCATGGAAAGTAGCAACTGCTACAAATCAGGGCTTCCTCCCCCCACACTGCCCAAAGAGCCAGTTGTTAAACATACACAGCAAACCCCAGGGTAGAGTGAAGGCCAAGTGCTATGAGAAACTCAGAGCTGCAAGCAGGGATTTTGGCTCTTCGCTATCATAGACTATGTAATTCATGACAGATGTTGTTAGCAATGCAAGTCAGCTGATGATTTTCTCCTTTAATTAATTATCTAATTAAGCATGTGTAGAACTCAGTAATTTGTGCTTGCTTAAGGAGCACATTTGTTGCCAATCTGTAAATATTGTAAATTTAAAACTAGAATAGTTTCCTAAAATAAATTTTGCTCACGGGTCTTAGGGTTCTCAGTTAAGTTCAATAATTATATCTTAGTCTTTGTTTTTGGAGGGGCTGCATGAAAGCTGTCAGTCCATCCTGTTTGTCCACATCACCAGCCGATAGTATTTGCTCACCTCATGGAATGACAGAAAATGAAGGTGGGAAAGACATCCAAAGGTGTTCAGTGTGGGAGGTGCAATAACAGGGTCATTCTCCGCTGTTTCTAATAGATCTCTCTGAAAAGTTGAAGAGAATGGCTTTCAAACGGTGGTCAGAACTGCCAGGCAGTCAGTTAAACTTAAG
Organism: Lemur catta; assembly: GCF_020740605.2. Taxonomy (NCBI): domain Eukaryota; kingdom Metazoa; phylum Chordata; class Mammalia; order Primates; family Lemuridae; genus Lemur; species Lemur catta. The sequence goes on from NC_059128.1 coordinate 159,975,169, forward strand.
GTGCCTCCAACAGTTTGGGAGAGCTACACCATGGTATTTTCCTTCCTGATGCAGTCTCCAGCGACAAACTGAAAGACAAACTATCGTAATGTCCCTCACTCCCCTGAACCTCCCAGGACTAAGATGTTCTCTCCCCAAGAGCTCGTTTGCTGCTCTTCCTCCATTGCCACAAAGTCAGTGTGTCCTATTCCAGAAGCTATAACTTCACCATTTTCCTAGTCCTCTCCTATTTTCACCTACACCTTTTGTCTGAAAGGTCAGGTGTAAGAAGAACAAAGGAATTCTTAAAAAAAGTTCCAGAGACCTGTTTATTCCCCACTTTGGCTACTACAGGAGGACTTGGTGAGCAGTGTACTCAACCAAGTGGTTATTAACCTTATGATCTAGGACCATGTCAACCCAATAAGAGAATTGGGTGGCTGAAATAGAATTAAGTTTGAATCCCCTAGAATCTTTTTTGTGCCTAGTTGCTACCATGAGGGTGGACAAACTGTGCTGGCCTGGGTTGCTGTTAGGGGGAAAAAAGATGCATTATTTCTGGGAATGGTCATGGCTGCTGAATTTCCTTCCTCCCTTCCTCCCTTCCTCCCTTCTTTCTTTCCTTCCTTCCTTCCCTCCAAGACAGTGTCTTGCTCTGTTGCCCAGGCTGGAGGGCAGTGGCACAATCATAGCTCACTGTGGCCTCAAACTCTCAGGCTCAAATGATCCTCCTGCCTTAGCCTTCCAAGTAGCTAGGACTATAGGTGTGCACTACTGTACTGTGCCCAGCTAATTTTTTTTATTTTTATTTTTTTTGTAGTGATACAGTCTCACTATATTGTCCAGCCTGGTCTTGAACTCCTGGGCTCAAGTGATCCTCTCACCTCAGCCTCCCAAAGTGCTGGGATTACAGGCATGAACGACTGTGCTTGGCCCTGAATTTTCAAAATAGGTTTCTATAACCCCTGCCCCTTTTATTCTAATTATTATCCAGGAAGCAGCTGAGATGGGATAATTCTTTTCAGAGGGCAGCTGCACTGGATGACCAAACTGCTTTTCTAAGGTGTGTGGACCAGGAGCTGGTATGGAAAGTACACGATTTTTGAGAAGGCCATTTCAATGCTCAATAATACCATATAGCAATGAATGGTAGGGAGTGAGAAAAGTTCATTGAATACCTCGACTAACAGCTCATTGTTGAGTAGCTTTTGTGCTATAAGGTGCACCACTGTCAGATTAAAAATGGTCCAGAAAGCAAACACAACTCAAATTAATTTCATGGACCCTACTGTTGTGATTGGAGCCAGATGATTGGACTAGAACAGCAATTCCATAACTTGAAAGGTGTCGACATTGGTGAGGCACCACCAATAGCTCTGAGAGGGGGTCAAAGGTTCAATGTAGTCAGTCTCTCCGGAGCATGAGGGAAATCCCTATGTGTGTGACATGTCCCCCTCACTATGAGACAAGTGTGTCCAATTTTGGCAGAGGTCACGAGTTTGGCATGCAGTGGGGCCAATGCCAAATCCTAAAGCTTCTACCTTAGGAGCATGGAGTCCTTTCCTTTGTGCCCTGTGTGTAGTGGTGGGTGTGTTGCCGTGTCTGGCATAGGGATGGTCCAGGTGGCAATGGTGACAATCTGGATGGTTCAGCCTCTATCAGCAGCTTGATTCCAATCATGCCCATCAGAGAATGGACCTGTATTGTATCTACATGAATTACCCAGATGGTTCAATCAGCAACCATAATTTGTTTCCATAGTTTGCAGTCCCAAAACGGGGTGTCTTTAATCTGCTTGTCGGTAGTTTTCCAAGTGGCAAACCAAACAGGTAGGCCATTGGCTAGAGTCTGTAAAAATATAACAGGTTTATCAAGAGGAGTATTGGCCACAGCCATGTGAATGGCCTTTAGTTGTGCCCACCGAGCAGAGTGACTACATCCATTTTTGGTGTTTCACATCTCACACTGAGTTTGACAGTCCCAGTAGCCTAGTGAAGACTACTGGGTTTCAGCTCAGCCAGACTGTCAGAGAGCCAGGCCCAGGCATTTAGGGGGGCCTCCGTGAATTGAGGGTCCTCTTGAGCCAGTGTCTTTGCTTCCGGTGGCAAAATGTTGAATGAAACTTTTCTCTAAAGGATAGCTACCCCTTTTCATGTAAAGCTGAGATGTTCCTGGGGCCAGGTTAGCTGCATTCTTGAATATACCATTTCCATTGCACAAATGAGCCTTGTTTGTTCCTTTTTACTTTGTTAGTCGTTGAGTCCAAGTTGGTTCACCTCACTGTGGTTATCAAGCTGGAGAGTCACAAGGCCTCCATGGGTCTAGTGTTCAGTTTCAATAACAGCTCAGTAACACCATAATAGCTGCTTTTCAGAAGCCATTTGCAGCTCTGCTGTCAAGATTGTATGTTTTAATTTCTCATTCTGTTTGAACATAGGAGTGAGGGAAATTTTCCAGAGCTGCAGGTCTGACTGCAAGAATTTATCTAGAATTCACTGGGTCGGTTTCTCATTCTCCAGGGGATCACTTCCAACAGCATTGTAAGTCTAATCCTGGACAGAAAGAGCCTAAGTACTACTCAATGACTCATTTATGATTTCTCTTGGGAGTTTTTCTTAAAACTTTCCTTGTAGCAGCCAGGATCCACTGTAAAAACAAACAGTCAAACTCAGACCTTTACTATCATCTCTGAACGGATAAGGTTGGCTTGATAGACTGCAAGAGGGGTTGAGTGGGAAGATGTTCCAGCTGTTGCACTTCATTCTTAACTAGCAATAGGTGCTCTGCCCGCTCAAGTGAATCAGCCGAAGTTTCTGCTCCCTTATAAATTCCCCTCTGTTCATACTCCGTGTAGGTATTTCTGTCTTTACCTGTTGTTTGAAAGAAGATGAGACTTTTCCCCTCCTCCGGTATCAGGATGAATCTTAGTGCTACTTGTCACAGTCGGGGCTGACCATCAGAGTTGTAGCATGTCTCTCTTGCTCTCAGGTGTGTTATCAAAACCAAGCAACTGTCTCTGAATCCACATCCCTGTACTTGTGCAACTACCTCCTCCATTTATTGTCACTAACAGGCGATGAGGTGAAGGACCACTTATTGCCCAGTTGAAACACAGAAGCTGTTAAAAAGACTTTATAAGTGTGGAAAATTGTAGAGAGCTTTCAAAAGTACACAACGTTGGTCAAATTAAATGTCAAGCCCACATCATGGGTGTAGCTGCTCTACCATAGGGTAAACAGCATGGTTTAAATAAAATGATTAACATACAGTGAACAGAGATTCTGAGCCACGCCCTGCTCCAACCGGTGTTTGAAATTACTGTGTATGTATCAGGTTGACACAATGAGGATCAATCTCACTTGATATTTGACTTCTTTTATGTGAAAATTGAGACACATTCTTTGCATTTGTGTGATGGAGCTATTTCTTTTTTCTTAATCTAAATAATAGATGTTGCCTACTCTGCTCTTAAACACAATGTTCATTTCATCTTTTTTTGTCTCATGTCTAACAGAAGGGAGATGGGATGATAGATAAAGCCGAGCTGCGGGAAGCTTGTGAGCAGGCCAACTTGCATTTAAATGAGAAGCTCCTGGACCAACTATTTGACTATTGTGATGTGGATAATGATGGCCTGATTAACTTTGTAGAATTTGCAAATTTTCTTAACTGGAAAGACAAAATGCTTCTTAAAGAGTATGAAGAAAGAGTCATTATTAAAGGTATTTAATTTTTGAAGGCTTGGTGAATTCTTTTTATTTTATTTTATTTTTTAAGTTTTTTTAAAGGGGGGAGTGAAGAGGGAGGTTCAATTTTCTTCTTTTTTTTTTTTTCCTTGAGACAGGGTCTTGCTCTGTCACCCTGGGTAGAATGCAGTGGCATCAGCCTAGCTCACAACAACCTCAAACTCCTGAGCATAAGTGATCCTCCTGCCTCAGCTTCCCAAGTAGCTGGGACTACAGGCATGTGCCACCATGCTGGTTAATTTTTCTATTTTTAGTAGAGACAGGGTCTCACTCTCACTCAGGCTGGTATTGAACTCCTGAGCTCAAGCGATCCTCCCATCTCAGCCTCCCAGAGTGCTAGGATTACAGGCGTGAGCCACTGTGCATGGCCTGGGTTTGCTGAATTCTTAAATGGACTTTTATATTTTCATCTTTATGGAATCGCTCAACTCTTGTACACTTTAATAGTATATAAAAAAGAAAAAATGCACATACATATATAATTATTTATTTGATTGTTTATGCATAGACTATCTGTGGAAAGATAGGAAAGAATCTGATAATATTACTATTTCCAGAGAGAAGCAACTGGGTGGCTGAGAGCCAGGGTGGCAATGAGACTTACTTTTTAATCTGTGTTTTTGTATGTTTTGAGTTTGGAACCATGCATTATCCATTAAAAAAATTAAAAGCAAAAAATATTTTCATAGAAACTGAAAATATGAAAGACATTTCCTCAGAAACCTGTTTGAAAACCATTATGTGACTAATTAGCTCCCTACCCCAGGAATAGTCAATAGTAAAATAGAATTTGACATAAGAAAATTTGATTTTAAAAATTTTGTACAAAAAGGAGGCCCAGCACAGTGGCTAACCTCTGTAATCCAAGCAATTTTGGAGTCCAGGATGGGAGGATTACTTGAGGTCAGGAGTTCGAGACCAGCCTAGGCAACCAAGTGATAGCCCATCTCTATTAAAAATAGAAAAATTAGCCGGCATGGTGGCACATGCCTGTAGTCCCAGCTACTCAGGATGCTGAGGCAGGAGGATCACTTGTGCCCAAGAGTTTGAGGTTGTTGTGGGCGAGGCTAATGCCACTGCACTCTACCCAGGGTGACAGGGCAAGACCCTGTCTCAAAAAAAAAAAAATTGTACAGAAAGGAAAAACATCATAATCTTAACTTTTGACTCAAATCTTTTTGTCTACATATTATCTTCCTATATTATTTACCACATGTATATATATATATATATATATATATACACATATGTGTATGTCTATATTTTAAACATTTATAATAACAGTGAACATATTTTTATTTGGCTTTTTAAAATTTGGCTTTCAAATTTCTAAGGAATGAAGAGATATTTTTGTGGTTCCTGTGAACTACATTTTCAGTTCTCTCATGCTGATATATTATCAGTTACTAAACCATTTCTTCACTCTTTCAAATTTAGGTTGTTCCAGATATTTTTAAGGTAATACGAGTAATGGTGTAATGATTACCATCTCTCAAAAAGCTTTCTGTTTCTAATTATATCTCATTTCTTAGCAATGTTGATATTGTCCCAGAAGTAACTCTATGTTCATTTTCTTTTCTAAATGATTGTACCAATTTGCAATTTTATCAGCCAATGCTGTGAGGTTTTACTCCAACCTTTCTACCATTGAGTGCTTTTTCAAACATTCTTGCTAATTTAGTTGGTATATAATGATATGTCATTTGCTTTACTTTCTTTATCTTGATTATTAGAGGATCAACTTTTTAAAATGATTGTTTACATTTTTTATTTCCTCTTGGAATGTCTCACCTCTAAAAAGCAAAGATACTACTGTTTCCACTTTTATTTCTGGGTCATGCCTTTCTAGAAGGTCAAAACCACATTTTGATTTTTACTGATGATGTGAGCCTTACCCAGCAGGTCTGGGACAGCTGTTCTATTTTGCCCACTAGGAAAGCATTAGAATCTTCTCTACCTAATGAAGCTTTTTATAGAAAACAACTCTACCCCAACCTTCTCAGAAAGAAAGATGGATGATAGAGATTTTTCTTTTTTGGCACAACTCCAGCAGCTTATTTTAAAACCAGATAGTTCTTCAAATTGTTTCTTGGTTTTGGATCCTGACTTCATCAGCCCTTTTCAATGGAGTTCTTGAGGATTTTTTATCTTCTAAGATTTTAGGGTAGAAACTGCAAGTTAGTGGCCAGTAGGTCTAGAAGGGGCCCTGGAATGTTTTTGCCAGTTCGCCAGGAACTAACTTTCTTTTCTTTTCTTTTTCCTGTCAGGAACTTTCTTACATCAAATTCTGTCCTACTGTTGACTTTGGGAGGAAAGGGGGTAAACATATCCTTTCAGTTTTCTGAGAAACTGTTTTTTAAACTTTGTCCAGATTTCTACTTTGGGGCAGGGTGGGATTAGGGGATCTGGGAGTCTGGGCTTGAGCACCTTCATGGCAGCGATTGGCAGGAGCTGAGAGCGGAAGGGGCTGGGCACGTTGGAGAGGCAGGTCTTTTCTGGGGTGGCACAGTTCCCACCCTTCTCTCAAACTGGTGTGCCGCGTGCGTTTGCAACCCGTGCTTGGGCTTCCCCAGAACCTTTGGAGGTCTTCTGAAGAGTGAAACACCACAGCACCCTCTAGTGGTATCTGTGGAGTAACCGGATCTTTGAAAAAGCTATCTCAGGAATTTACTTCTGCATTTCGGAATTGACTCTGCAAAGCACATCTACAAAAAAGGGCAGAGTCTCACAATTTCATTTACTACCTCAGGGTTTTCTTTTAGACACTGACTTTTAGGGGCTCGTTATATAATCAGTTCCTGAGCTCACAGTGGGTTCTCATCACCTCTCTGGATGTTGCAATACATGCTCCCCCCTCACCCCCCATCAAGTATGTGTGGAATTTTCAACTCCAAACTTTTCCTATCTCTCCCTAGGGCAGCGCTAGAATCCACTGTTTAGTTCAAGTTAAATATGAAAATAAGCTCTAATTTAAAAAAAAAGGAAAGTAAAGAATGGTTTCTATGATTATATTTGGTCTCTCAAATTTGAAAGCTTTATTCTAAAGTGAGTGGAGTGGCAAAAAGAAACATTAGGCCGTGTTCAGATTACCTGGTATATAACATGGGTCTGAACTTGCCATTTCACGGTTGGGTGTTGGCATCCCTGGAGGGTTTGCACCAGCTCAGTTTCTACTAGCAAGAAGAGACTAAATGGGAGAAATCATCTTGTTGCAGAGCGGCAAGCACCAACTAGTAATGTCTTCCTGTACTTTCTTTCTTTCCCTTCTTTCTTAAAGGTAGAAAACCTGATTGTGCAAACCCGGCTGAGGCTAATATTGAAGAATCTGAACCAACTCTCTTGATAAAACCTGAAGATATTGTCTTAAAAGAACCAGGGAGCTCAGAAAAGACTGTCCGGACACTTCTGAGACCAAGTGATAAAGTTTCTGATGATTATAAGACAACTTCTTCTGAGATCAATGCAGTTGTGGGAGCCATTCCCTCTATTTGTGAGTATGTCACATTATTTATTGAGTTTTCAAAGGATCAGCAAACCTGAAAGTGAAGTGTCCTTGGTCTGTCTTTGCATTGTCTCCTGCCTCTCTCCGTTAGACTCTAAGTTTCTCCAAAACCTTGTACCTTTCCTGTAATTCTGTATTCTAAGCACCTGGGGTTGGAGGTTACATACAAATGTTGGCTGAACTGAACAATTGCTAATGATGATCCAAGTAAAATGATTCTTTGTATGTTAATGAAATAGAAACAATTATAGATCAGAACATTGAATGTTATACATTGTAGTAATTCAGACTTCACCAAATATTAGGAGACTTTTAAGCCATGTGATTCTTAGCTCCACACATATCTTCTTTCAAATATTTAAAGAGCTTTTACAAAACATTTCTCTACATATTCATTCCCCATGTATTAGTTTTCCAGGGTTGCTGTAATAAAGTATCACCAACTGGGTGTTGTAACAGAATTTTATTGTCTCATAGTTCTGGAGGCTTGGGAGTCTGAGATCAAGTGGTCAGCAGGGTTGATTCCTCCTACAGATTATGAAGGAGAATCTGCCCACGCTTCTCCCCTAGATTCTGATGATTTGCTGACAGTCTTTGGCACTACTTGGCTTCTGTTATATCACCCTGATCTTGGGCTTTTTAATTAATTAATTAACTAACTTTTTAGAGATAGGATCTCACTCTGTCACTCAGGTTGGAGAATGTAGCACAATCATAGCTTACTGCAGCCTCGAACTCCTGGGCTCAAGGGATGCTCCTGCCTCAGCCTCCTAAGTGCATGCATCACCATGTTTTTAATTTTTATTTTTATGGAGACTGGGTTACCAAATATCTTACCCTGGCTGGTGTTGAACTCCTGGCCTTAAATGAGCCTCCTGCCTTGGCCTCCCAAAGTGCTGGGATTATAGGCACGAGAGACTGATCTCTGCCTTTATCTTCACATGGCATGCATGTATACTCGTCTGTGTCCAAATTTCTCCTTTTTATAGGACTCTAGCCATATCAGATTAGGGGCCCACCCTACTCCAGTATACCCTCAATGTAATTAATTACATCTGAAATGGCCTCATTTTCCCAATAAGGTCACACTTTGAGGTACTGAGGGTTAGGACTTCAACATATGAATTTTGAGAGGATACAATTCAACCCATAACACCCATATGTCAATATTGAGCATGATAAATATTAGTTATTTATAAAGACTATTTTATGTTAGTCAAGAGCACTTCCTTGGACTAAGGACATGATTAGAGATTTACATATTTTTTTCTAAACTGGATTTTATAAATATGCTATACAGTATAGTGTAATGAAATCTTGCTACTCCTATTAGCTGTGCAATAGAAATATAATTGAAATCACCTGTGCATTTAAAAATTTTCTAATACACAAAAAAGGTCACATTAAAAAAGAAACAGGTGAAATTAAATTTTATAGTATATATCCAAAATATTCTCATTTAAATAACTAACCAATGTACAAATTATTAAATATTTCACTTTTTTTGTACTAAAATCTTTGAATTTTACATTCAGATTACATTGCAATTCAGACGCTCCACATTACAAGTGCTCAGTAGCTGCATGGGGCAGGTGGTTACTGTATTATACAGCTTAGTTTTAGAATATTTGTTTTCCTCCATCGTCAACTTACCTAGGTTACCCCATCTATGGTGTTCCAACCATTCGATCTGATATTCCTGCCCCCCGAATTCGTCGCGTCAGTGATAGAACTAACTATGGTGAAGAGGGCAATGCTTATTCATTACTACATCCTACCATCTTTGCCCAGAGAGGAGTGTTTGAAAGAGACTTCTTCAAGACCAGATCAAAAGAAGAGGTACAGCATATTATTTCATAAAACCTTGTGTAAATATACAAAGATGGAAATGTTTGCTTATCAATGACTGCTATGACTTTTCAAAACTTGAGCTTTTTTATATTACAGTGTCTACAGAATCCCCAAATATAGAATTCTTGATTAATAGTGTTTAACTTGGTTGTGACATTCTTATAAAATTCCTAAAGTTGAATTTACTCTGTGACAGAAAGAATTTCATTCATGTTATATATTCACTATGGACCATGTATTGAAAAATATTCTTCTAAAGCATTCAATACTATTCTTAGTTGAGAAATGGAACAAGGATTAATCCCTTCCTTCCTTGTGTAAGTATCTTATGGCCTTGGGTCTCCAGAACCAAAGAATAAGCATGAGGAGGATCACTCTGCCACCCTTCTTGTGTACTGCTCTTATATGTCTCAGATTATCTGCGACAAGCATTGATTTAAAGTATTCTGTGCTGTTGCTACACCATATGTGAGTATATATATGTATATATGTATATGTATATATATATATATTTTTTTTTGACTAAGAAAACATGATCCCCACATCCCAGATGATCCTATTCCTAGGTGGGTTATAGAGTAGGTATAACCAGGTAGGTCAGAATAGCCACTGGGTGCTGAGGGCCAAGGACCAATAACTGTGCTCTGTCAGACCAGCCTGTCTATATCTGTGCTAAGCAAAGCAGGGTGTAACTCAGGAGCACCTACTTCTTCAGAACTTTCATAACCAGAGTTAGGAATGGTAGGAAGAGAGCTATGGTGCCCTCTGACACTTCAGATGAAGGGTTGATGGATTGAAAACTTACTAAATACTAAGTGAATTAATGACAGATTCATTTCAACAATTTATTTCCATTGAGGCAGGGGAGAAAGGAAGGGGAAACTCAGAGGATGATGCCTGCTTACTGGTCTCAAAGGGGAAACCCAGTATCCTTCCCAGAGATCAGAGAAGAGATAACTCCCAGACTATGTTTTCTCTTCCTTCAATCACTCTAAAGGGCCTATGAAATAGGACTGCACGGTTGCAAAAAGAAACAAAAATCTCCTGCTTGTTTCACGATGCCTAAAAATTCTTTTAATTAGAAAGTCATCCTTTTCCTTACAATTACAGATAAAAAGTAAGAACTCAAAGGCCTGGTTGGAGTAATAATGTTAACACTACTGCTAGAATGATGATCTAGTGGAGGAATGGCTCCAGAGAGGGGAAAAGGAAGCAGGGAAGAAGGTCTGGGGTGCTCAGTTAGACTAAATTAGGCTACTTTCTGAGTTTACTCTGTAGGGGCTTTTAAAAAATTTTATTTATTTATTTTTTTATTTCAGGAATATTATGGGGGTACATGTTTTGGTTACATAATTTGCTTTTGTACGGTTTGAGTCAGAGTTATAGGTGTGCCCTTCACACAAATAGTGTGCCTTGTGCCCGTTAGGTGTGAATTTACCCATATCCTCCTCCTCCCCCCTCCCTCTTGCTTGATTTCCATTGAGTTTTGCTTCCATATGTGCACATGAGTGTTGATCAATTAGTTCCAATTTAGTATTGGGTACATGTGGTGTTTGTTTTTCCAGTCTTGTGATAATTCACTTAAAAGAATGGTCTCCAGGTCCATCCAGGTTGTTACAAAAGATACTAGATCACCTTTTCTTGTGGCTGAGGGGTACTCCATGGTATACATATACCACATTTTATTAATCCACTCATATATTGGAGGGCACTTGGATTGTTTCCACATTTTTGCAGTTGTGAATTGTGCTGCTGTAAACATTCGAATGCAAGTGTCTTTTTGATAAAATGTCTTTTCTTCCTTTGGGTAAATACCTAGTAGTGGGATTGCTGGATCAAATGGTAGGTCTACTTTTAGTTCTTGGAGGTACTTCCATACCACTCTCCATAGAGGTTTTACTAGTTTGCAGTCCCACCAACAGCGTAAAGAGTTCTTTTCTCTCTGCACCCGCAACAGCATCTGTTGTTTTGGGACTTTCTGATAAGAGCCATTTTCACTGGAGAAAATGATATCTCATTGTGGTTTTGATTTGCATTTCCCTGATAATTGAACATTTCCTCATATGTTTCTTGGCCATTAGTCTATTTTGAAAGTTCCTGTTCATGTCTTTTGCCTACTTTTTAATGGGATTGTTTGATTTTTTCTTTTTTTTTAATTTTTTTATTTTTTTATTTTTTATTTTTTTGGCAGAGCTAGCTGAGGCTTTATTTTGGAAAAGGCAATTCAATTGGTTTTTAGTTGGGGGCATGGGTAAGAGGGAGTACCCTGGGCAGTAAACTCCCCCCAAGGGTGGGCTGAGGGCTGGGGCTGAGCCTCACGTGGGTCTCTTGCTCCCTGTGCTCCCTGGCACAGTTGCCTACCCCCACAGGCTCTGAGGCAGCCACCCAAGGAGGTAGGCTGGAGGGGCCTCAGTGGCCGCTCACTTGGGCAGGACATCAGAGGACTCGGACACCAGCTTCCCATCGCGGGTCTCGATCTTCTTCACAACCACAGTCTTGGAGGAGCCAGTGCGGCTGAAGGAGCCGGAGCTCCCACCAGAGCCAAAGCCGGGCTGGAAGGAGCTCAGGCCATAGCTGAAGCCAGGGCTTGTGAGGCCCCCCGTAGGCCGAGCTCAGCCCACCTGAGTAGCCGCTGATGGTCTTCGTGTGGATGCTCATGTTCTGCATCCCAGACTCCAGCCGGCTCTCCTCGCCCTCCAGCAGCTTGCGGTAGGTGGCGATCTCGATGTCCAGGGCCAGCTTGACGTTCATCAGCTCCTGGTACTCGCGCAGCTGCAGCGCCATGTCCTGCTTGGCTCGAAGCAGGGCAGCCTCCAGCTCGTCCACCTTGGCCTTGGCATCCTCAATGGCCTGTTTCCCACGCTGCTCAGCATCCAAAATGGCAGCCTCCAGGGAAGCCCTCTGGCCTTTGAGACCTTCGATCTCAGCCTGGAGCCGGCTGATGTTCCGGTTCATGTCAGAGATCTCTGTCTTCGTGCGACGCCAGGTCATCCCCATGCTTCCCAGCCAGAACCTCCAGCTCCTCATACTTGGTCTGGTACATGCTCTCAGCCTCAGCCCGGCTGCGGTTGGCAATCTCCTCGTACTGGGCGCGGACCTCAGCGATGATGCTGTCCATGTCCAGGGAGCGGCTGTTGTCCATGGACAGGACCACAGATGTGTCTGAGATCTGGGACTGCAACTCACGGATCTCCTCTTCATGCAGCTGCCTAAGGAAGTTGATCTCATCAGTCAGCCCTTCCAGGCGAGACTCCAGCTCCACCTTGTTCATGTAAGCTTCATCCACATCCTTCTTGATGAGGACAAATTCATTCTCCACATCTGTACGCTTATTGATCTCATCCTCATACTTATTCTTGAAGTCCTCCACCAGCCCCTGCATGTTGCCGAGCTCCGCCTCCAGCTTCAGCTTCTCCTGGCCCAGTGTGTCCAGCTGTCTCCGAAGGTTGCTGATGTAGTTTTCAGATATGCCGTCCATGTTGCTCCGAGCCGTTTTCTGCTGCTGCAGGAGGCTCCACTTGGTCTCCAGCATCTTGTTCTGCTGCTCCAGGAATCGCACCTTGTCAATGAAGGAGGCAAACTTGTTGTTGAGGGTTTTGATCTCCTCCTTCTCCTGGTTGCGCACAGCCTGGATGTTGGGGTCCACCTCCAGGTTGAGGGGGCTCAGCAGGCTCTGGTTCACCGTTTCGGCTGTGATGCCCCCCATACCACCGGCCCCGGCATAGCCCCCGCCCAGACCCACGCCCAGGCCACTCCGGAAGCTGCTGCCGCTGCCCACCCGGGAGAAGCTCGAGGAGCTGATGCGGGCACTGGGCCCGCTGGTGTACGAGCGGCTGCTGAAGGCCCCCCGGGGGCCAGAGGTGGACACCTTGTAGGACTTCTGGGTCACCCTCATGGACATGATGGAGGCTGGAGTGGAGGCAGGCGGGCCGGACCAGACAGAGACTCGAGAAGGAGCGAGAAGCTGCTTCTAGGTGTTTATTTTTTTTTTTTTTATGATTTTTTTTCTTGCTGATTTGCTTGAGTACTCTGTAGATTCAGCTTATCAGCCATTTATCGAATGTATAGTATGCAAATATTTTCTTCCATTCTGTAGGTTGTCTGTTTGCTCTATTGATTGTGCCCTTGGCTGTGCAGAAGCCTTTTCATTTGATCAGGTCCCATGTATTTATTTTTGTTGTTGCTATGATTGCTTTCGGGGTCTTCTTCATAAATTCTTTGCCTAGGCCAATATTTAGAAGAGGTTTTCCAACATTTTCTTTTGGAATTCTTATAGTTTCATGCCTTAGGTTTAGATCTGTTATCCATTGTGAATTAATGTTTGTGAATAGTGAGAGATATGGATCCTATTTCAATCTTCTACATGTGGCTATCCAATTTTCCCAGCACCATTTATTGAATAGGGATTCTTTTCTCCAGTGTATGTTTTTGCCTGCTTTGTCAAAAATCAGATGATAATATGAGGATGGTTTCACATCTGGGTTCTCTGTTCTGATCCATAGGTCTATGTCTCTGGTTTTGTGCCAGTATGAAACTGTTTTGGTTACTATAGCCTTATAGTATAGCTTGAAGCCTGGTAGAGTGGTGCCTCCAGATTTGTTCTTATTGTGTAAGGTTGCATTGGCTGTTCTGCAGGGGTTTTCTTTACCCACCGCTGAGGTATTGAGGTCTTTTTGCCTTATAGCTGCAGTTGCTAGCAACTCTGCTCTTCTGAGTTTCAGAATTTGATTTGTATTTGAACAGTATTTGATTATACTGCTAATTTCCCACAAGGGCACATCATTTCTAGGGTATCTTTTAATTTTTGCTGAGATTCTGTTTAATAAATGCATTCTGCAACTATTCTATTTCTTTGGTTTTCCTATTCACTGTCTAACCTTTCATGTCTCTCTTTCTTTTTCCCCCTGTATGCTTCATAGAGAAGGCCGCTACTTTTAAATTCAGTTTCTTTCTTCTTTTAAATTTAGTTTCTTTTTAAAATTTTATTTTCATGTCTTTTATTCCCTCTACTCATTCTATCTTTTCTTCACACTACTAGTGCTTACTTTCCTTTCTTATATTTTTTCCTGAGACATAAGAAACATGTTTTTCCTCTCCCTTCATCTGTTTTAATAATTATCACTACAGAGAGATTATTAGTAGTCAAAGTTTCTTGGTTTTCAATGTGCTCAGCTTTAGTGTACTCCCTCAATGGATATGATTATCTCTCCAGCATTTGCACATCCATGACCATAGTTAAAGTTTACAGCAGTCCCATTAGATGCATTTTATAAATGTTCCTATTTTTTTTTTTTTTTTTTGAGACAGTTTCGCTCTGTTGCCCGGGCTAGAGTGAGTGCTGTGACATCAGCCTAGCTCACAGCAACCTCAAACTCCTGGGCTTGAGAGATCCTACTTCCTCAGCCTCCCGAGTAGCTGGGACTACAGACATGTGCCACCATGCCCGGCTAATTTTTTTTTCTATATATATATTTTAGTTGGCCAGATAATTTCTTTCTATTTTTTTTTAGTAGAGACGGGGGTCTCGCTCTTGCTCAGGCTGGTCTCGAACTCCTGACCTTGAGCGATCCACCCGCCTCGGCCTCCCAGAGTGTTAGGATTACAGGCGTGAGCCACCGTGCCCAGCCAAAGGTTCCTATTTTAAAGAAGAGAAAATTAATATTCAAGGGGCTTATATGGCACACACAAGATCATAATGATAATAAATGACCAAGATGGAACTCAGATCTAACAAGTCTTCTGTTTTTAATTTTTTACTCTTTTTACTTGAATTTTGCTGCTGGTTTTTAAAAAAGGATCAGATAGAATTGAAAGCAAGTTTATATATTGGCTAGTATAGTTAAATACCCTCATATGAGGGTATTCACGATTCATGAGCTGAAAGTACTAAAATTTTAATATTTTCGCATTATATTAATACATACATAAGCACACACATACGCACATATTTTTGGGGATAAATATACATAGTCTTAGATGTTACAAAATATTTTTAAATACAAATTCTAAAACATATAAGTCTTGGTCTGACTTAAAATGCTTTTTTCTAGATTGCAGAGATATTACGTAATATTGGTGTCAAGCTTTCTCATGAAGAGTTTGAAAATGTATGGAATCTTGCATCAAAAAAACATCACAGAGGAGAAGTTTGTGTTGAGAACATCAGAAATGTTCTAGATGAGCTACAGCATGCAGATCGGATCAAGTGTAAAACACCTATGTGATATTTTTGGAGTTCATTCATTTAAACAAAAGAATTATTAAATCTGTGTTTATCTAAAATGTTCAATCCATTCTGGTTTTGGATATTATGTTAGAATTCAGCAATCACAGTGGTAGGACTCACATGTCTGTATGTATTGCTAATAAATTAGATTTTGAATTTTAAAATTTATTTTATTGTTTTCTGCAAAGCACTCAAAGTCTGGAGACGTGCTTGAAGAGTCAGCCTTCAGCCTCACCAAAGGCATAGTTCAGAATGATATTAGAATGTTGGTAGGACTAAGAAGAATTCCATGCATTTTAGTTGGTTGTCTGAAATTCTTTTTTTATTTTATTTTTGAGATGTTGCCCAGGCTGGTCTCAAAAAAGATCGCCTCTCCTGAGATCTTCTCCCTTCAGCTTCCCAAAGAGCTGGGATTACAGATGTGAGTCAAAGTGCCCAGCCATGAAATTCAATGTCTGGTCTGTGATGCCAAGTTCATAAAATTTTGCTTTCAACATTTTATTTACTTTCTTTGTTGGTTAAGCCAATTTGAACTGCAATTTCTATCACAGGTGATCAAAAATGTAGCAATACCCAAATATTAAAAGGATTCATATTTAGGCAGTGGACTGAAAGCTGGATCAGAAAAAGTGGATCCTGACTTATTTCTTCCTTTTTCATTAAAATGTTACTTATCTTTTTTTTCTATATCTCAAGTCATCACACAAAAAAATTACTTATCTTTTAAAAATTAATTATATAGTCCAGGTGAGGTGGCTTACACTTATAATCCCAGCACTTGGGAGGCAGAGGCAGGAGAATCATTTGAGCCCAGGAATGTGAGACCAGCCTGGGCAACATAGTAAGACCCTGTCTCTAAAAAATAAATAAGTAAATAAGAAAAATTAGCTGAATGTGGTGGTACGCGCCTGTAGTCCCAGCTACTTGGGAGGCTGAGGCAAGGGGATTGCTTGAGCCCAGGAGTTCGAGACTGCCATGAACTATGATTGTGTAACTGCGCTCCAGCCTGGATGACAGAACAAGACCCTATCTCTAAAAAAGAAAAAAAAATAATTGTGTAAAAGAACAAATGAGGAATACATCTAGTGGAGCTCTTTCCATATATTAAAAACAACAACAACATAAGGATTGGGGAATAAGCACTCCTTTTCAAATGTTCTTCAAATTGATGTTCTCTTAATGCTCTTGGCTTAAGTAATTAGCCTGTGGTCAAGCAGGCATATGGCCACTGTCCTTGAGGGAGGAGATGAGACATCTTTCAGGATGGTCCTGACCCATTTTAAAAAATCTACTCCCCCAGTAGCAACTTAGGCTCCTTTGTGTATCCTCCTTGTATTACTTGGTAGGCTGTTTAGATTTTGTCCCTAGTAGGCTATAAAATGGGTCAGAATTATACATTTTTAACTTCAAGGTAACTCTGTTTACAAATTGGAAAGTTAACTTTTTATTCTCTCATTCCAGCTTACACTCAATCATGTTGTCCAACATAGTGTACAAAGAATTCTATTAATACAATGAGAATAAATAATAGCATTAATATACTCCAGTAATAAAATGCCAATATACACATGTTCTAAATTTGAATAAACTTTCTAGTATCAAATTCACAGGGAGAAATTAATGTTCAAATGTTAAATGTCTTTGCCAGTTAAAATCTGAAGATAAAATTCAAACGAATTTAAGACTGAAATCAAATTCTAATGCTTAGTGAGTTAAAACATCCAAAGAAATTCTCTCTTCCTTTTGTGTTTCTGCATGGTTTTCCATCAAGGAGTTCTGAGGTGTGATTCCTTTAGCTCCTGCATCCTGGACTACCTCTCATCGGGAAGACCACTATTCCGTCCTGGCTCTCAAAGTCATATTCCCTTAACTCTAGGCCTTTGATGAACCTCAATTTTAGGTCAAAGATATAACAAGACACACAAGATTTTACAACACCCACCAAATTTAGGAAATAAGCCAATCTTCAGCTCTGAGAACAATTATTCCAGTGGAAATTGTTTCTGGAACCCAATATGTATATGTCATCAAAGCCATGGAAGAGACTTTATGGTATCTGAGTAAGGTGGTGGAGAAAATCTTGATTCGAGCCTCACCAGCCTACTTGTCGGTATGTGTGAGTTAGCTAGAATTCATGACCTCGGTATGTGTGAGTTAGCTAGAATTCATGACCTATGGACTTTAATTTGAGAGAAATGAGATTATTCTTGGCACTATGCATTTACTATATCTGGACTAAAAATCCACTTTATGTATACTGTCTCCTCTTTTTTTTATTTTTTATTTTGAGATATAGTCTTGCTCTGTTGCCCAGGCTAGAGTGCAGTGGCATCATCATAGCACACTGCAACCTCAAACTCCTGGGCTCATGATCCTCTTGCCTCAGCCTCCTGAGTAGCTAGCTGGGACTAGAGACACACGCCACTACTATGCTCAGTTAATTGTTTTATTTTTTGTAGAGATGGGGTCTCGCTCTTGCTCAAGCTGGTCTTGAACTCCTGACCACAAGCGATCCTCCTGCCTCGGCCACCCAGGGTGCTAGGATTACAGGTGTGAGCCACCATGCCCAGCCTGTCTCCTCTTTTTGGAGAGTGGCATTTGAGATGTTATTTCCTTCTTGCAATGTTTAGAAATTTGTGACAGCAGCCCGGTCACTTTTTATTATGAAGTATCTGTCTTTCTTACCCAGAGTATTCAACATTGAGTGCAGGTGCTACCTAGCAGCCTATTGTCAATGTTCTCTTATACGCTTCAATCATGTGCCCAGGGGCTGTTTCCATTGCTTCTTGCTTTGGAATTACTTAGGATTTAGAAACCTACCTCCTGCGAAATTTCCTTTCTCCTGTGAATTAAACCAGCTAGAATTAAAATGAAACACCGGATGGGGATGATCCTTGAGCCACATGAATCCGAGTTAAGCTGATTGATGTTTTGCTCCCTGCCCTGAATACAGGATAGCTTTGGGGCAATGGACCTAATGGTGCCTATCTGGGCAAACCCTGTTTAAAAGTTTGAACCTCACTACTCTGTAGCATAAGGGTATCTGAATTGACTTACCATTTGAAAGTTTCACTTCCTAATGTCTAGAAGTTTATGTACATGGAAAGACTCTCTTGTCTAGAATCAGATTTTTGCACCAGCTGCCTCTTACCTGGTCTTGGCTACGTGCTATTAGCTGAGGTCACTGCCACCCACAGAGTACACCTAGTGTTCTAACTGAAATTTACAGTTAAGTTGTAGCAGGCAGCACCTGGAGGCCTCCTCTGCCTCTTATAGGCCTGCTGGCTGTTATTGCTGAGAACTTCACCAAGGCCCTCTTGGGATTTTATAAAGGTTGTATTTCCTAATGTATGAGCAATTGGAAACTTTCCAGTTTATCTTTAGTTAAGGCCAGCATCTCTGCTGTTTACTTGGTGTCATTTTCATGCACAGTCCTGTCACTGAAGAAACAGCCTTTAACTTGTGAACCCAGCTAGCGTGAGCTGCAGTCATCCTTGACCAGGGTGCAGCAAAAACCCAGTGGTCTCACTGTGAAACCAGCTGCATCGCACCACACAGACTACTGAAATAAAACAGTTGTGTGGCTGAGCATGGTGCTCAGGTTGCTGTAAGGTAAGTGGTGCCAGGAATTGTCTTTTCATGTAGAATATCAACACCCTGTGCTTTACATTTCTTATCTTTGGCTGTATTAATAAAGTATGAAGAACAGTACTGTAATTTTTTTTTTTTTTGAGACAGAGTCTCACTCTGTTGCCTGGGCTAGAGTGTCGTGGGATCAGCCTAGCTCACAGCAACCTCGAACTCCTGGGCTCAAGCAATCTTTCTGCCTCAGCCTCCCCAGTAGCTGGGACTACAGGCATGTGCCACCATGCCTGGCTAATTTTTTCTGTATGTTTTTAGTTGTCTGGTTAATTCCTTTCTATTTTTTAGTAGAGACGGGGTCTCACTCTTGCTCAGGCTGGTCTTGAACTCCTGACCTGAAACGATCCGCCCACCTCGGCCTCCCAGAGTGCTAAGATTATAGGCGTGAGCCACTGCGCCCGGCCTGTACTGTAATTTTAATCAAGTTTCATGCTTCAGTGATATCTAAATTATCATGTAATTGTTTCTATTTGCTACAACGATATCTCTTTCCCAAATTGTGTTGCATCAGATATGTAGCGCTGGTTTCTTGATTTCCATTTGCAAGAATCATAGTTCCTCGCATGACACAGTCGCCACCCCTTGTACTTTCCTTAGTCTAACTGCAAAGTGTTGTAATGCTTAGTAATTTTGGTTCACCAATCAGACCCCTCCTGAGGAGCAAACTGGGAACATTAGATATGAGTAATAAATCTGTAATTCACTGGATTTATGACCGTGGAAAGACATCTAACCTTACAAAGCTGTGGCTTTTTTATTTATGAACTGGAGATGACAATGGCTGTCTTATCTATTTGTAAGTTTATTTGGGTGGTTATGGATATAATGGATATGTAAGCACCTAGCACAGTTTTAGCTCAGTAAATATTACTCAAAGGACCTAGTTCAAGTCTTAGCTCACTTCATCCACTTGTTAAGTACATGCCACTGTGTTCTTCGTCTATTATTACCATCACTATATTGAACGCCTTTTGGTTTTTCCTTCATCCCTATGAATTTTAGTTTCCTTAGCTGGATGTCCCTTGTTGACTTTGGTAGATGTGACAGTTCCCATTGGCTTACTGCTATCATGGCATTTCTATCACTTGCTCTAGGCTTTACATACAACTCCGTATTTTATTTTTTCTTTTTAAACATGCACACAAATCTGCTGCGACTTTTATTGTGATTGCATTGAATCTAAAGATCAATTTGGGGGAGTTGACATATTTTACAATGTTTTGACTTCCAAACATAACTATGGCACATCCACACATTTATTTAGCTTTTCTGTATCTTAGCAATGCTTTTTAGTTTTCCTGTTGAGATATTGTACATCTTGCATTAGATTTATTCTTAGGTATTTGTTGTTTTTATGTATTGTGATAAGTAGTATCTATTTAAATAGGGTTATTGAGGTATCTATACGCAGTAAAATGCACTTTTTTTAGCATGCAATTCTATGAGTATAGACAAATGCATGTAGATAGTATAACTGCCAGCACAAACAAAATACAGAACTGTTCCATCACTCCTCAAAATTCTCTTATGCTCTTTTACAGTAAACATCTCTCCTTGCCCATTCCAGCCCCTCATAACCAGTGATCTGTTTTCTGTCTCTATAGTTTTGTCTTTTTAAAAATGTCATGTAAATTGAATCATGGAGTGTGTAGCCTTTTGAGACTGGCTTCTTTCACTTAGTACAATGCTTTTGAAATCTATCCATCCTATTGCATAGGTTAGTAGTACATTCTTTTTATTGCTGAGTAGTATTCCACTGTATAGATATACTACAATTTGTTTATCCTTTTACCAACTAAAGACATTTGGGTTGTTTCCAGTTTTGAGAAATTCTGAATAAAGCTGCTATAAACTCTCATGTATAGGTTTTGTGTGAACATAAGTTTTCCTTTCTCTTGAGAAAATACTTATGGGTAGGATTGATGGGCTAAATGGTAAGTGTGTGTTAACTTTATGAGAACCTGAAAGACTGTTTTCCAAAATGATATAGTCACTTTGCATTTTCACCACCAATTCCTGAATATTCCAGTGCATCCTTGCCAGCATATGGTATTTTCTTTTGGCAACGTTTACCTGTTTAATCATGTCAAGGTTGCTATCTCTGAAATTTTATTTGCCTTTCTAGCATGTGATATTGTCACATATTGTCAATTAAAAAATGTTTTTAGCTATTCTAATAGGTATGCAATAATAGCACATTGTGGTTTTAATTTGCATTTCTTTTTTTTTTTTTAAATATCAACATTTTCATTTTTTTCTTTTTCTCAAACTGATACTTTATTTTTTTTTTATTTTTTTTTTTTAGAGTTTGTTTGCTTTTATTATGAATATAAAATATACATACAACACAATATACATTTATTTATTTTTTTTTTTTTTTTGTTTTGTTTTTTTATATATATATTTTTTTTATTTCAGCTCATCATGGGGGTACATAAGTTTAGGTTATATACATTTTCCATGTCCCACCCATCCCCCCGAGTCAGAGTCCCAAGCGCGTCCGTTCTCATTCTCCCGACAGTGCACCTGGCACTCATCATGTAGTCATACCTCCATCCCCTCCCCCCCCCACCTCCCCGGGTCTGCACCTTCAAGCATGACCATTCCCCAGAGGGTGTGCAACGCACTCATCATGTAGGCATACACCCATCCCCTCCCCCCACCCCCCATCCCAGTCTGATATCCAATTGGTATCCTTCCCTGATGTACATTTAGGTGATGATCAGGGAAACCAGTTTTCTGGTGAGTACATGTGATGCTTGTTTTTCCATTCTTTGGATACTTCACTTAGTATAATGGGTTCCAGCTCTCTCCAGGAGAACCAAAGAGATGTCGTATCATTGTTATTTCTTATAGCTGAGTAGTACTCCATGGTATACATATACCACAGTTTACTAATCCATTCGTGGATTGATGGGCACTTGGGTTGTTTCCACATCCTTGTGATTGTAAATTGTGCTGCTATAAACATTCGGGTACAGGTGTTTTTGTTAAAGAATGACTTTTGTTCTTCTGGGTATATGCCCAATAATGGGATTGCTGGATCAAATGGTAGGTCTACTTGAATCTGTTTAAGGTATCTCCATATTGCTTTCCATAGGGGTTGCACTAGTTTGCATTCCCACCAGCAGTGTATGAGTGTTCCTGTCTCTCCGCATCCACGCCAACATGTGTTGTTTTGGGATTTTTTGATAAAGGCCATTCTCACCGGAGTTAAGTGGTATCTCATTGTGGTTTTGATTTGCATTTCCCTGATGATTAGGGATGTTGAGCATTTTTTGATATGTTTTTTGGCCATTCTTATGTCTTCTTTTGAAAAATTTCTATTCATGTCCTTTGCCCATTTTTTGATAGGATTGTTTGATTTTTTCCTGCTGATTTTCCTGAGTTCTAAATAGATTCTTGTTATCAGTCTTTTATCTGATGTGTAGTATGCGAAAATTTTTTCCCATTCTGTAGGCTGTCTGTTTATTTTCATGACTATTTCTTTGGCTGTGCAGAAGCTTTTTAATTTAATCAGGTCCCAGTCGTTTATTTTTGTTGTTGCTGCGATTGCCTTAGGGGTTTTCTTCATAAATTCTTTGCCTAGACCAATGTCTGTAAGAGTCTTTCCTACATTTTCTTCTAGAATTCTAATTGTTTCCCATTTAAGGTTTAAATCTGTTATCCACCGTGATTTAATTTTTGTGAGAGGTGAAATCTGTGGGTCCTGTTTCAGTCTTCTACATGTGGCTATCCAGTTTTCCCAGCACCATTTATTGAATAGGGACTCTTGTCCCCAGAGTATGTTTTTGTCTATTTTGTCAAAGATTAGATAGTTATATGAGGATGATTTTATATTTGGGTTTTCTGTTCTGTTCCACTGGTCTGTGTCCCTGCCCTTGTGCCAATACCAAGCAGTTTTAAGAACCACAGCTTTGTAGTATAGTTTGAAGTCTGGCAAATCAATACCTCCCATTTTGTTTTTATTGCTTAAGATTGCTTTTGCTATACGGGGTCTTCTCTGATTCCATACAAAGTGTATAATTATTTTTTCTAAATCTGTGAAAAATGATGTTGGTATTTTAATAGGAATTGCATTGAATCTATAGATTACTTTGGGTAGTATAGACATTTTAACGATGTTAATTCTTCCAATCCATGAGCATGGTATGGATTTCCACTTATTTACGTGTTCGGCAATTTCCTTCCTTAGCGTTTCATAGTTCTCTTTATAGAGGTCCTTTACCTCTTTAGTTAAATATATTCCTAGATATTTTATTTTCTTTGTTGCTATTTTGAAAGGTATTGAGTCCTTAATTTGGTTCTCCGATTGAATGGTATTGGCATATATGAATGCCTCTGATTTGTGTGTATTGACTTTGTAACCTGAGACATTACTGAATTCGTTAATTAATTCCAGGAGTCTCTTGGTTGAGTCCTTGGGGTTTTCCAGATACAGCATCATGTCATCAGCAAAGAGTGAGAGTTTGATCTCTTCTGTCCCTATTTGGACACCTTTGATTCTGCTCTCTTGTCTGATAGCTCTCGCAAGGACTTCCAATACTATGTTGAAAAGTAATGGGGACAGTGGGCAGCCTTGTCTGGTTCCAGTTCTGAGTGGGAATGCTTTCAGTTTTTCCCCATTCAGTATGATGTTGGCTGTGGGTTTGTCATATATGGCTTGTATTATTTTTAGGTAGGTCCCATTTATGCCTATGTTGTTAAGTGTTTTTATCATAAAAGGGTGTTGAATTTTGTCAAATGCTTTTTCTGCATCTATTGAGAGGATCATATGGTCTTTATTTTTGCTTCTATTTACGTGGTTAATTACATTTATAGATTTTCGTATGTTAAACCACCCCTGCATCTCTGGGATGAAGCCTACTTGGTCATGATGAATTATTTTTTTAATCAGCACTTGGATACGATTTGCTAGGATTTTATTGAGAATTTTTGCGTCTACGTTCATGAGAGAAATTGGTCTGTAGTTTTCTTTTTTTGTTGCATCCTTTCCTGGTTTTGGTATTAATGTTATATTGGCGTGGTAGAATGTGTTGGGGAGAATTCCATCCTTCTCAATATTGAAGAATAGTTTATGTAGGATGGGCACCAGTTCATCTTTGTATGTATGGTAAAATTCAGGTGTGAACCCATCTGGACCAGGGCTTTTCTTTTTGGGAAGGTTTTTTATTGCTGTTTCAATTTCAGTTGTTGATATTGGTCTATTCAGGAATTCTATTTCTTCCTGATTGAGCTTGGGAAGGCTGTGTGATTCTAAAAATTTGTCCATTTCCTCCTCATTCTCCAATTTGTGTGCATAAAGATTTTTGTAATATTCATAGATAATGTCACGTATCTCTGTGGCTTCGGTTGTGATTTCTCCTTTCATGTTCCTGATGGAAGTTATTAAAGATTTTTCTTTTCTGCTCTTGGTTAGTCTAGCCAGTGGTGTGTCTATTTTATTTATCTTTTCAAAGAACCAACTTTTTGTTTTATTAATTTCCCTTATAGTATTTTTGTTGTCTTTTTCATTTAATTCTGATTTGATCTTAATAATTTCTCGCCTTCTGCTGGGTTTGGGGTCAGTCTGTTCTTCTTTCTCCAGCTCTTTGAGTCTATTCATTAAGTTGTCTAGTTGTAAATTGTCTGTCTTTTTGAAATAGGCATTTATGGAAATGAATTTTCCTCTCAGGACTGCTTTAGCTGCATCCCATAGATTTTGATAAGTTGTGTCACCTTTGTCATTTAATTCAAAGAATGTTTTGATTTCTGACTTAATTTCTTCCTTTACAAAATTGTTATTCAGGAGAAGGTTGTTTAGCTTCCATGACTTTGCGTAGGAATGAGAGTTCCTGTTAAGGTTCATTATTATTTTTATTCCATTGTGATCTGAGAAGATGCAGGGTATGATTTCTATTTTTTTAATTTTTTTAAGACTTGCTTTATGACCTAGGATATGGTCAATCTTAGAGAATGTCCCGTGAGCTGATGAGAAGAATGTATATTCAGTGGTTTTCGGGTAGAATGTCCTGTAGATGTCAGTCAGGCCCATTT
Source organism: Lemur catta (assembly GCF_020740605.2). Taxonomy (NCBI): domain Eukaryota; kingdom Metazoa; phylum Chordata; class Mammalia; order Primates; family Lemuridae; genus Lemur; species Lemur catta. The sequence continues at coordinate 160,000,151 of NC_059128.1, forward strand.
GTTCTAGCATTCTGTTTAAGTCTACTATGTCTTTACTTATTTTCTGCTTGGAGGATCTGTCCTGTGCTGTCAGTGGGGTATTAAAATCTCCAACTATTAAAGTGTTGTTGCCTATGATTTGGTTTAGATCGAGTAGGATTTGCTTTATGAATCTGGGTGCACCTAGATTGGGTGCATATATATTAAGTATGGTTATGTCTTCTTGTTGAATTGTGCCTTTCACCAGTATGTAGTAACCGTCTTTGTCTTTTATTACTTTTGTTGGTTTGAAGACTAAGTTATTGGAAATTAAAACTGCCACACCAGCTTTCTTTTGGCTACCATTTGCTTGAAATATCAGGTTCCATCCTTTTATTTTCAGTCTAAATGCATCTTTGCCGGTTAAGTGAGTTTCCTGAAGGCAGCAGACACTTGGTTTGTGTTTTTTTATCCATTGGCCCAGTCTATGTCTCTTGAGTGGGGAATTCAGGCCATTGACATTTAGTGAGAGAACTGATAATTGGGATAGATTTCTGTTTATCTTATTGGGTAGAACTTCATTGCTATGTTTTCTCTCTTGAGCCATTGTGGTGGCTAGAATTTGATCTTTAGCTCTTGGGTGGTTTTACATTCGTGGGTCTTTGTTGTGATGATCCATGTGTAACTCTCTTTTGAGTACTTCTTGGAGGGGTGGCCTTGTCTTGGTGAATTCCCTCAGTCCTTGTTTATCCGAGAATGTCTTAATTTCTCCTTCATATAGAAAGCTTAGCTTAGCTGGGTACAAGATTCTAGGCTGGGCATTATTCTGTTTCAGAAGAGTGAGAATGGGGCCCCAACTTCTTCTTGCTTGTAAAGTTTCAGTTGAGAAATCTGGCGTAATTCTAATGGGCCTCCCTTTGTATGTTACTTGTTTCTTTCTCCTTACAGCTCGAAGAAGGGTCTCTTTAGTGGATATTTTGGTCAGTCTGACGACTACGTGGCGTGGTGTTTTCCTATTTGCTATGAATCTACCAGGGGTTCTTTGAGCTTCTTGAACCTGTATATCTAAAGTTTTAGCAAGGCCTGGGAAATTTTCTTCTATTATGTCTTCAAATAGTTTATCCAGCCCTTGCTTATTATCTTGTTCACCTTCAGGGATGCCTATAACTCTCACGTTAGGTTTCTTCACATAATCCCACATTTCTTGAAGACTCTGGTCTTTTTTCTTATTTCTTTGCTCTATCTCTGTGACTGTCTTATTTAATTGGAAAGAGTTATCTTCGATTTCTGAGATTCTGTCTTCTATTTGATCTACCCTGTTCTTGAGACTTTCCACTGTGTTTTGTAGCTCCCTGAATAAATCCCTCATTTCTAGGAGTTCAGTTTGGTTTTTTTTCAATACGTCTATTTCTTTAGTGAATTTTTCTTCCAAATCCTGGAATTTTTTTGCGGTTTCTTTGCGGTGGATATCAATTTTTTCTTGTATATCATTCAGTTTATTTATAACCCAAGACTGAAATTCTTCTGGTAACATATTGGTATTCTGAAACTGGCTTGTGCCAATTGGAGGAGAGTTGGTATTTCTCTTTGGGGGCGAGGTTTCCGTTTGGTTTTTTGTGCTCCCCATATTTTTCCGCTGAGCCCTTCCCATCTGGCTCTATCGTTAGATCTTTTCTCACAGCTTTAGTCTAGTTAACAGCACGTCTTGTACTCTGTTCTTAGGCTATGGAACAGTCTAGGAATGTTGCTTCCTTTATCTATAGGGGGAGACTGTTGTGTGCTGTTTAGAGTTTCTTTTTTCTATCTCAGTTGGGGGACTGCTTCTGATGGGTCCACCCCCAGAGGGTTGGCTTGACCTAAGACCAGTTTTTTCAGTTAGTAGGCAGGATTCACACGATTTGCAAGCAGAAAGCCTCTTCTCCCTCTCTTTTTTTTTTTTTTTCCTCCCCCTGGCTTTTTGGTTCTTCCTCTGGATGTGTGGTTTCTGTCTCCTTCAGCAGGAAAGACACTGGCTAGGCCGAGGAGGCAGTGCCCTCACTCCCTCAGTGCCCCAGCTGCTGCAGCTCCCACGGGCAAAGGTCTACACTGTCCCAGTGTTCCCAAGGTCCGGGCTCCACACTCTTGCGTCTGGGGAAGCACTCAGTGTTCACACCTGGGAAGGGGACCTGGAGAGGGTCTATGGATCAGGGGATGGAGCCTCCTGAGGAGTCGCCTGGCACCCTATGGCTCTGCAGCAATTAGACCTTGGCCCGCACAATTGTTCCTGCCCACCCGCAGATCACTGGCACTGGGGGGTAATTTTCAGGGTCCGATAGGAATCACAGCTGGGGGTCTGGAGCACTCAGGAGTTTACAGTAGCTCCTGGGCTGGAGGGACACCGGAAAGGAGAAAAGAAAAAGAAAGGAAAAAAGAAAAGAAAAAAAAAAAAAGGAGAGAAACAATATGAATAACAAGAAGAAGAAAGAGAAAACAAGAAAGAAAAGAGAAAGAAAGAAAGAAAGAAAGAGAGAGAGAGATAAAAAGAAAAAAAGAAAAAAAAATCCCACTTTAATATTTCAGGCTCGGGGCCCCTCGCCTCGGTGCAGGTCCGCGTCTGTCCCTTTAAGAGATAGGGCTCCGGCACCGCAGAGGCCCGCCAGAGTTCAAGGTCCTTTCCGCTTAGCTGTGGGAACCGAGATGGCCACCGCGCGTCTGTCGGTCGCAGGCGCCAGGGGAAAGCGTTCAGAGCTCGGCAGGCGCCAGGGCCCACAGCGGCTCCCCAGCCAGAGAGCTGCCGTACGGGAAGAGAAAAGCAAAAAAGTCCCGCTTTAATATTTCACGCTCGCGGCCCCTCGCCTCAGTGCAGGTCCGCGTCTGTCCCTTTAAGAGATAGGGCACTGGCACCGCAGAGGCCTGCCAGAGTCCAAGGTCCTTTCCGCTTAGCTGTGGGAACCGAGATGGCGACCACGCGAGAGCGTTCAGAGCTCGGCAGGCGCCAGGGCCCGCAGCGGCTCCCCAGCCGGAGAGCTGCCGTACGGGGGAAAAAAAAAGCAAAAAAGTCCCGCTTTAATATTTCACGCTCGCGGCCCCTCGCCTCGGTGCAGGTCCGCGTCTGTCCCTTTAAGAGATAGGGCACCACGGAGACCCGCCCGAGTCCAAGCTCTCTCCCGCCTATGTCACCTGTCCTCGGAGCTCCACGTCTCCCGCGGTGATTCTGCACCAATTTCAGCCAGATCCCTGACCGAGTGGATGTGGGGGTCAGTGGGGAGATCAAGCCGCTTTGCTGTGGGGCTGAACCCGCCCCACTCGCCGGTGAGGCAGGCACGGCCGTCCCGCACTCCGCTGTCTGTTTTCCGTCCCGCACTCTCCAAATTATCTCGGTCTGATTTCTCACTCGCCTCTGTTTTTTCCTGTTCCCCGTGTCCCACGGTGATTCTCCGTGGGTTCACACCGCCGTTCCTGTGGAGAAGCAATCCTCTAGCGTTGTGGCAGGTGGAGATCCACGCCTTCCTCTCTGGGAGCACAAATCCAGGAGGTCACCTCCACTCCGCCATCTTCTGATCTCCTCAAACTGATACTTTAGATCGCCTAAAGGCTGGCCCTTCCACTGGGGCCTACACCTCTTTACGTTGGTATGATGGACCCCGGGTTTCACTTTTGACAATTTTAACGAGGTGTGAGTTGATAGAGGCACTTCACAGGGTCCCTTCCACTTCTCTGCTTCTCCAAAGAGAACCAAATTCTCAATTGAGAATCAGCATCTCCCAATCCAAAAGGGGACAAACTGAGAACCAAATTCTCTCAGACAAAAGAACCAACATTTCCCAGTCCCGCCTGGTTCCCTGGGATCTGCAAATGAGCTCAATACGAACCATCTTCCCTAGTTCCACTCAGCCTCGAAACAGATTCAACCGGGAGGTGTGAAAACCCCCCATATGGGAGGAAACAGAGTCTCCGTGTCTCGGGGAACTTTACTTACAAATGGCCATGGCTGTTGTGACACTTCTGAATCTGTTTTCTTCTCCTCAACTCAGTTCAGGTTGCAGGGAGCTGTGTCTACTTCAGGGAGACAGAGAGGGGTTTTTCCCGGAGCTAAAACAGGCTCCAGCAGGTGCTGGGGCCATCCTTCACTCTCTCGCCCTGAAAATGTTGCTCCTACCCATGAAGACCCACAGGTTTGACCTGGGGCTGCTCCCTGCGTCTTCCAGCAGTCGTGCAGAACCATTCCACTGGGGCGCCAATGGGGCCCACCTAAGGATGCCAAATTCTGTTACCAGAAGTTCAGCACTTGTCCCCAAGGCCACATCGGAAGAACAAGGACAAGTGGTTTGAGGAGAAAGAAAGAGGAGTTTACTAATTTGCTAGCCAATAAGGAGGTTGGCTGATGCATATCTCAAAGTACCAACATCCTCTTAATTTGCATTTCTGTAATGACAAATGATGTTGAGCATATTTTCATGGGCTTGTTGGCCATGCACATGTCTTCCTTGGTGAAGTTTCTGTTCCATTATTTTGCCTTTTTTATTGGCTTGTTTGTTTTCGTATTATGGAATTTTGAGAATTCTAATTTATATATTCTGGATATATATTCTTTATTAGATATGTGTTTTGCAGATATTTTCTCTTATCTTCAGCTTGTCTTTTTATTTTCTTAATAGTGTCTTTGAAAGAACAGAAATTTTAAATTTTGATGAAGCCCAATTTATCAGTATTTTCACTTATGGATTATGCTTTTGGTGTCTTCTCTATGAAAGATTAGCCTAATTATTATTATTTTTTAATTAAAAAAATTTGTCTTAGAGATTAATTTCACCATGTTGCCCAGGCTGGTCTCAAACTCCTGGCCTCAAGTGATCCTCCTGCTTTGGCTTCCCAAAGTGCTGGGATTACAGGTGTGTGCTACCATACCTAGTGCAATTAGCCTAATTAAAAAATCTCAAAGATTTTCTATGGATGTTGAATTGTTTCAGCATTATTTTTTCAAAAAAACTATTCTTACATTGAATTAATTGCATTTGCATGTAGACCATAAATCAATTGGCTACACTTTTGTGGGTCTATTTGTAGACTTTATATTCTGTTCTATTGGTTTATATGTTTATTCTTTTACCAATACCATGCTGTCTTCTTCCTTATCCGAGATTTATGTAAAAAAGAGAGAGAGAGAAAATACCACACTGTCTTGATTACCGTAGCTTTACTATAGTTTTAGAATAAGTCTTCGAATTAGTACAAATCCTCTAACTTTGTTCTTTATTTAGAATTCTTTTGTTCTAGTTAGTTTGACTTTCTTTTTTCAATTTTAGAACAAGCTTATTTATTTCCATGAAAATCTTGCTTGGTTTTGGTTGGGATTGTGTCAAATTTATAGATCAGTTTGGGGAGAACTGATCTCACCTCATTCTAGAGTAAGCTTAGCTCTAACTCCAGCTTCAAGCCACCAGTTCCTTGTTTCTGCCTTCCACTGCACCTATTCAATTTCTGGGATTTCTGTAATGTGTCACTACCTCTCCATTCACTGGCATTCTCTTTGTTTGGCAGTGCTTTACCTATCTCTCGGATCATTTTTTCTACTTCTAATCCCTTCTCCTATTCCATCCTGTACCATCTTGCCACTACTATATCTTAAAACTTTCAATAGTTTCCTTATTTTGTAGAGGATAAAATGTACATTTCTTAGCCTAGCATTTTAAGACCTTACGCATTCTTCCTCTAATATTTCTTTTTGACCTGGATTCATTCCACTCTATGATTTATTCTTTGTTTCTAGAAAAACTGAACTACACGGTGTTCCTGTGACTGCTACCCACCATGCTCATCCTTTTCCTGGAAATCTTCCCATGCTCCCTACCCTACCTTCTACATATCTAAATTCTACATATTCTTTAAGGAGTATTTCAAAATCTAATTTTGTCACATTTTCCAGAGTCATTCTCTAGCTAAAAAAATAACCTGTCTTTCTTGTGAACTTGCTTAGTTCTCACTGTACCTTTGTAAGACAATGATTGCTTTGTATTTCATCTGATAATTAGCGATATACTTGCCTCTTCTATTTAATTTATAGTATAATTTTTCTGAGGATATAATCCAAATTGGATAAATCTCTGGATTCCTATTACCTGGCATATAGTAGTTTCTCAATATGTCTTTGGGGGACCTAATGAAAAAATATACCAACTAAACAGTGACAATAATATACAATCAATCAAAGAGTATTGGAAGAATAATGATTGGATCATCTATGTCAAGTCCTGACTAAACCCTCTATCACTTGTGTAAAACTTAGGTGAAAAAGTTAAATCCCCCATTTTTTCATTTGCACATTGAGAATCTAGGGTTAGTTCTGCATTCAATATTTTTGAGGTCATTCATTCAACAGACATTTATGGAGCACTTAGCCAAGAGAAGATGTTTTAAGAAAGAGGGACAAATCAACTGTCAATGCTATTTGGAGATAAAGGTGAAACCTGAGAATTGACCATGAAGTCTGACAATCTGGTTGTCACTGGCAATCTTGACAAAAGCTCTTCTGATGGCAGTGGTGGGGTCACAGTTTCATGAAAATCGGTTCATAAAAGATTAGGAGGTAAGTAGTGAAGAAAGTGAGTATGGATAACTCTTTAATGGAGTTTGTTATTAATAGAAAGGGGGACAGAAATGAAACTTTTTAAAAACATGAGAGATAGTATAGCACATTTAGTGTTGATGGGAATTATACAGTTGAGGAGAATAAAGTTGTAATACAGGAGTATGAAGAAATAATTGCAGGTGCAAAGTTCTTGAGTTGAGAAAGGAGTTGGACATAGTGTAGAAGTGGAAAGGTTTCCCTGGGATGTCCATCCATTGTATAGGAGGGCAACAGGAAACAAGTTGTAGGTGTGGAAAGGGGCATCAGCTGAGAGTGAGGAGTGGGGAGCGTGTGTTGAGAGCTGGAGGAAAGGTGAGAAAGGAGAAATGATTTAGAGAGTAGGGCAGTGAGTTGACTAGAAAACATGGTAGGATTGCCAGCTCTCTTGAATTTTGTGATTATAAACTTAAAATGAGACTGATCACTTGGTTCTGTGTTTTTCTTCAGTCAGTTTTCTTCATATACAACTGCTAGACTTTGGATCTGGAATAAATGGAGATTTGGCTGTGGCTTGGGGTGGAATTTCACCTGCTGAATAAGATGGTGGGAGAGAGGGAAAAAGAATTGAGTTTATTCAGGGAAATAATTCCAGTGATGTGCAGTGGAAACCAAGATGTGTAAGGACCAAATTCAGAAATGAGATGGTACTGAAAAAATGGCAGGGACAATGGATTGGAGTAACCACATGGGTCAAAACGTTGTGGAGAATGAACTAGAAAAAAATAGGAGTTGGTGACCATAGAGTAGAATGCTAGCAAGTGAGATTCTAGAAGTGGGAGAGTTGTTGGTAATCACAAAGTTTAGGATGTGAAAAGAGGCCTCAATGATTGAAGTAGGATCACTGAAGGACAGGAGTTCAAGAAGTGAGAAGTCTGGTGTTAAGTAGATGGATCACCTACATGGACACTGATATCACCAAAAAGATGACAAGCAAAGTAGCAGAAAGAGAAAGTGTCCCAGGTTATATATGCCTTTGAAATAATGATGAAAGATACAGACAATATCATTTTAGAAAAATGCATATACACATATACTTTTGACCATGTAATAGTCAATACCCCCTCCCCCATGGATAGATCTCTAGACCAGGTGAACATTAAAGTAGCTTCTAACTACAAAATTTAAAATTTATCCTCGGGTATGTTTACAATCTTCCTCTATCACTCATTCACCCATCCATCCATCTATCCATGTGACTGATCATTGTTTACCTGTGCTTTGGCTAAATATCCTTTTTGAGAGAATCTTGTTCTTTGAATGGAGCGGCAAAGAAACGTGTTTCCCCACTTTCAACGGTAGGGGGCACCCTAGCATTTCCAAACTTAGCGATGAGCCTTAGCCCACAGTGCAGAATAGCCTCGGCGAAAAGAGGATGATAAACTGGAGGAAGGAGCCGGTTTAACGCCTCAATTTGCAAAATCCAGGATGATTCATGCAGTTTCTTCTTTTATTATTTAGTGGCAGTGATTAAGCTGAAAAGGAACATTTTAAGTAGTAATAGTAAGCTAGAGGGGAGATTTGTTTGCATCATAAAGTGTTATCTCTTAGTGAAAGAAGTAAAGCTATGTGAAACATTCAGGTGAGACATAAATAAATATCCAAATATGTCATAGTGTTCTCACCTAAATCATGTTTCTATAGTGTTCAGGACAGTCTTGTTAATAGTGAAATATACTGAACCCATAAAAATTTTAAAAAGCCACTATTTCCTAGCTCAGGCAAATAAAATTAATAATTTTGTTTATAACATAGCTAACAAACCGTGGAAATTGTTAAAAATATTAACATTATGCTGGCCAATAAAGGGTAATTTTATTTTATGTAATAACCACTTATAAAAACTCTTCGTGGCTCGATGGGAAGAGCTGGGCTAGCTGGAGGTTAACACCCCAATCATAAACCAACAATGAGGATAGACTTGAAGGGCATTTCTTCTATTATAAAACATTTACAGTAATAACCTTGTAAAAAATAATGGGATGTATTTAAAGCTCATTTATTTCCCAGCTAAGTGGCAATTTCCCATCACTCAAAATGTTAATACATCCTCCTGAAACCCTAGGGATAATCCAATTCATGTGTATTCATTAAAAAAAAAACCTGGTTAAAATAAGCAGGTGATTCTGTTTTAATAATATCTGTCCTGCTAGCAATAACATAGTCTCAGTTGCAAATAAATATATCAACAAACAGATTTTCTTTAAAGCACACAGGGTCTCATATCATTCCCAAATTAGCCAATTAGCACGATGCTATTGGAAGAGCTAATTAAAAAGTGCGTTTAGACTAAGAAATGTTTCCTGAGAGTAATCTGGGGCTTATAGCTCTTATTCCACCTGTAATTACTCTGCCTGATTTTTCACTCTGTAGATAGGGGCGAACATACCTTCACCTGGCAGAGGAAGAGACTTTTTCATTCTCTTGGAAAGAACTCATGTATACCCATACCTTGAACTGATCAATATACATTTATCTTTTTTTTATTTTTTTATTTTTTTTATTTCAGCTCATCATGGGGGTACATAAGTTTAGGTTATATACATTTTCCATGTCCCACCCATCCCCCCGAGTCAGAGTCCCAAGCGCGTCCGTTCTCATTCTCCAGACAGTGCGCCTGGCACTCATCATGTAGTCATACCTCCATCCCCTCCCCACCCACCTCCCCGGGTCTGCACCTTCAAGCATGACCATTCCCCAGAGGGTGTGCAACACACTCATACATTTATCTTTAAAAAAAAACCACTCCCTATACCTAGACTCTAAATTGTTAGAGAGTAGTTAACTAGTAATCTAGATTAAGAATGCTGTCTTTGTCCAGAGATCCAGCCTATAGTTTGTCTTGTAAGAAATAGTTTTGTGATTAGAATCTTTGGTCAGGGGCAGATTCATCAAGTCTATTGCAGTAAATATGTCTATCTGAATTCTGGAAATTTATACATAGAAAAATTTTGCTGGGAGAAGGTGGGAGCTGGGGAGGACAACAGATGAACAGGCAATTTGTACTTGATTATCTTCTAAGTTAGTGTCTTTTAAATTTTACTGTGCATGTAAATCACCTGTAGATCTTGTTAAAATGCAGATGCTGATTTAGTAGATCTAGGGTGGGGGCTGAGATTATGAATTTCTTTTATTATTATTGTTATTTTTTTCCATCCTAATTTGTCCTACGAGATTATGAATTTCTAAAGCTTCCAGGTTATATGATACTGCTGATTTAGGGATCTCACTTGAAGGCTTTAAACTTTCTGGCATTTCTGAGACTATGCTTTATGTAGATGAGCTCACAATAATTCGTACTCCTGGTTTAAATAGATCTTTTACTATTTACACCCTTGCTGTTTGCACATGCATTCTCTCTCTCTTTTCGTAGTATTCACTTTCTCTTAATGAGTTTAGAACAGAAAACTTATTAAAGTTTTAGGTTTACAGAAAAATTGTGAATAGTCCCTCACACCCAGTTTCCCCTGTTATTAACTTCTTATATTAGTAAGGTGCATTGGTTGCAATTAATGAATGAATATTGATATATTATTATTAATTAAAGTCCATACATCATTCAAACTCCCTTCATTTTTACCTGACGTCATCTTTTTGTCCCAGGATCCCATCCATAATACCACATTACATTTAGTTGTCATGTCTCCTTAGTTTCCTCCGGGCCACGATGGTTTCTCAGAACTTGTTAGGCAACTAAATGTAACTGATATAGCCAAAGATCAAAACACTCAAAATAGATCTAAAACAGTTTCCCAAGAAAGAGTGTCAACTATGTTGATTTATTCATTCATTCATCCAATCAATGAAATACTTAATGAATGTCTGTTATGTGCTGGTCAATAAAAAATTGTAAAGCATGCAAGAAAAAAAGCTACAAATGGCAAGAAAACGTGTACAATCCCTATTCAAATGAGACTTTACTTTAGAATTGGCTGTTTATTTCTTTCAGAAGATCTAAAATGGTCTCAACTGTGAAGGAAATGATTTCTGACTAATCAATACTGATAACCAAATTTTCCAGCATTTGAATGGTGCTAGAAGCTGTGTCTTAGGGATAAATCCTTCTATGGTATATCACAATTACCTACATTTAGTAAGAAATAAGTTATTTCAAGATTTAAATGAAATATATTTTCATTTCAATGAGAAAACCAGTCATCATTTTCTGCTTTTAAATCCAGCCCTGCCCTGGAGGCATCTGATTACCTGGGTTCAAATTTTACATTCGTCATGACCTTGGGGGCAATTATCAATGATCTCACGCTATGGTTTCCCCATTTGTTAAAAAGGATAATAGTAACATATGTAGTAAACCCTAAACAAATATTAACTATTATTATTATCCTAGATGATTTCTGGATCAGCAACTCTGCTTTAGGAAATCCATTTGCTTTTTTGCTACTTGAAAGAAAATAATTCTCATCTTTAGTTCCTAAGAGGCAAAGAACATTGATTGAGTCAGGTCCTTCTTAATTAACTTAATTAACTAACAGTATTAACTAACGTCATGCTTTCATTTTATTCCATGCTTTTGGAAATAAAAAATTTGAGAAAATCTATTATGTATTAAGTGATTTTTATATACACATAAATCTTACCTTATTTATTACATGATATCTGAAGAAGTTGGTGAAACATCTGAATATACTTAGTTGTATAATAAAGCAGAGAAACAGGGAGAAAGAAGCTGGATTTTCCTTTCCTTTTTTGAAGAATACATAATGTAGAAATACACAAAAGAGAAAACTCTGCTTTCAGAGGACTCAGATTTGAGGAGTAGCCAACAGCAAGTTCTAGCCAAGCTGAGAAACTTGGGAACTTCTAATCTACAGCAAGTAGAAAGCAAGAATGTGGAAATTACAGCCTCAGTCTGGGTTTTGATTTTACCACAGTTTTGCTAAGCTTTTACCTCTTGATCTGATGAATTCATATCCACATGTTTGGGTATCTAAGGAAGCTATGGTATATATTCTTTAGAAAGCTCTGGGACAACTTGTGCATTCTAATTACATACTCTTTAGAGGAACAGTGATGATTCTAATAATGGAGCAGCATAAGGTAGCTCAAAGGGGGTCCTGAGCTGGAAAAATATTGAGGCGACTTTATGATCACATTCCTCCACAATTATGGAACATTAAAAATTGGCACAGGTCAGATGTCTGTAGTAGGACTTAGTAGCTCCAAATTTGGGACTTCTACTTTGAATATATAGGTGATTGATGAAGGCACATACACGTATGCACGCATGCGCGAGCACACACACACACACACCCCATTGCACTGATGACTTAATTCTCTCCATACAACTCTTTTCGATTCCATTCATAGAAGCACTAACAAAAGCCCAGCTCTCAGCTAGGGGGGCTGCCTGACAGGGTTCTTCTGTGAGGTATCCTAAGGATATCCCTATAGCAATTTGTGAAGCTCTGTCCTTAGGAGAATTTGTGGGCTTTATTGCCTTGTGGGTGAGATTTGCTGAGCCTGTGGCCATGCAGTGTCTCTTTACCCTATTTCCCTGGAGACACAGCACCAAAGGTGTTGAGATAGGGGCCATTTTCAGTTGGCAGTTGTTACCAAGTGGGCTGTGGATTGCAAGAAGAGGAGGTGATATCACATATAACCTAACCTATGCAAACTTAAAACCATAAAAGGCAGGTTGGATTTCAGGGGAAGGACTATTTCTCCTTTTCTCCCTTCCCTCCCTCCCTTCCCTTATTTTCCATACATTTATTCTGCCCCTCCTCTGTTTCTGGCGCTGTGCTCGGGGCTGGGGATATAGTGGTAGATACTCTAGCGGGGAAGTTGCATGCTAAAACAAGTAATTCCAGTAAAATGTGATTTTCACTATGGCAGGGGAGGTAAAGGGGAGCTTCTCCTTCATGTGACTAGAGTATTTGTGATTTCCACTATGACGACATTTCCCACATCACCTTGGAAGCTTTAGTCTTTCTCAGGATTGTGCTTCCTCAGAGGGTCTCATTTACTTCTGTGTCCCCAGCACATAGCCCAATGCTTGTCACATAGGAATAATAACTGTTTTTATTCCTACTAAGAACTTATTGAATGAATAAATGCTCCATAAATATTTTTGAACAGATATCCTATTCATCTCTTTATGTTATAATACCGAGCATATGGCTGGTATACGATAAATGCGAGTCTGCAAAATGAATGAATAGCCATGATATTGGAGCCAAACATAGCCTCCCTTTCTCAGGTTCTTATTCATTTGTAAGGTGAATGCAATAGCGCTTGTCCTGCCTCCTATGTAGATTGGTTGCCAGCTTCCAATGGCATAATGTAGATGAAGTGTTTTGTAGAGCGCTCTGCACACCTGACGAGTCAGCACCTGCTTGGAACAGAGAGAAGGACCTTTAGTAGAAACAAGGGACCCAGCATTGCTTTTCTTTGCAAAGCTCCTGGAAGGTGGAGTATTTTTGATCTAAATACTTAACAACCTCCTTGCTAAATTTTCTACTGTTATAAATTCTTTCTCAGCCTTCTTCTTCCCCAAATATCAAAATAAACACTGCCATTCTTTTGTTCTTTTCCCGTCAACTTTTAATTTTGAAAAATATCAAACCTACAGAAAAATTGAGAAAACATTGTAATAAACACCTTATGTTTTTTAATCTGTATCACCAGATCATCAGTTAACTTTTTGCCATATTTGTATGCTCTCTCCTTTCTTTCTGCTTGTCTGAACATCTGTCTATCCCTGTGTATCTCTACATATGTACATGTATATATGCGAGTCCGTTTCACATAGCATAACACTTCACCCCTCAGCATCCCAGCATCACATTCCTATATAACCACAACACAATTGTCACACATACATAAAGTCATTTAGATAAATTAATTAGATATTATTCCCTAATATAAAGTTCATATTCAAATTTCTCCAGTAATAACTATATGGACTTTATGGCTATTTTTGTCTTTAAATCAAGGATTGTAGTGCATTTAGTTGTTGTGCTCCTTAATCTCACACCCCTCTTTTTTGTTTTTCACATTTTCAGAGTCCAGGCCAGTGTCCCTGAATTTGGATTAATCTGATTGTTTCTTCAGGATTATATTCATATTAAACATTTAGGCAAGACTAATTCATACATCTTTTAAATTTTGTAAACTTTCTTAAAAGGTTTCATTCCATTGGTCACATCTACTAGAATTAAACAAATGCCTACCCTATGACCCACTCATTCCAGTTCTATATAACTGAGAAAAATTAGTACATATGACTACAAAACGATGCACAGAAGAATGGTCATAGATGTTTTTTAAAAAATTGTTAAAAACTTGAAACAATATAAATGTCTGTCAATAGGAGAATAGATAAACAAAGTATAGCATATTCATGTAGTGTAATTCTATATAACATAAAGGGAACTACTGATGCATGCAACAATATAGATAATTCATAGACACAAAGAGTCTACAGTGTATGATTCCATTTATATGAATTTCAATAACAGGCAAGAGTAATCTTTTTTTAAATTTTTTTTTTTTTTTTGAGACAGAGTCTCACTCTGTTGCCCGGGCTAGAGTGCCGTGGCATCAGCCTAGCTCACAGCAACCTCAAACTCCTGGGCTCAAGCAATCCTTCTGCCTCAGTCTCCTGAGTAGCTGGGACTACAGGCATGCGCCACCATGCCTGGCTAATTTTTCTATATATTTTTAGTTGTCCAGCTAATTTCTTTCTATTTTTAGTAGAGACAGGATTTCGCTCTTGCTCAGGCTGGTCTCAAACTCCTGAGCTCAAGCAATCCTCCTGCCTCCGCCTCCAAGAGTTCTAGGATTATAGGTGTGAGCCACTACGCCCAGCCTTAAATTTTTTTAATTTCAGCATATTAAGGGCATACAAATGTTTAGATTAAAAAGTAATCTATGTTATTAGAATCACAGGTATCTCTGGGAGAGATAGTATTGAGTAGGAAGGGGCAAGAGGAAGTTATCTAGGGTGCTGAAAATGTTCTCTATTTTGATCTGGGTCAGGGTTATATGACTGTATTTATTAATTTTGCCTGTTCTTCTACATCATTCAGATGGAATCATATAGCATGGATTCTTTGGCCACAGAAGTTAGAAATTTACCTGCGTAGTGGTTATGCAGGTGGATACATATGTAAAAAAAATCATCAGTTTGTATATTTAAAATCTGTACACTTTATGTATCTTATAATTTAACTCTTTAAAAGTTTCCCTTGTCAGTGAAGATTGTGACGGGTGATTAATATTATAGCCAACCCCTGAGGATAAGGTCTCAGGCTCCAAATTCCCCAGGGTAACTAGACAATTTTTATTGTTTATTTATTTGACAGTTTGCATCCTGAATTTTCTTTATGAATATATCTCATCTGAAATGTTAATTCATAGAAAATAGTGATCATTGGATTACAATACCAGATTTGGAGCATATGATTAATTCTTAAAGTAGGACTAAGGGCCATGCAAAATGATTTGTAGCAAGCACTTGATAAACAACAGGGGATGAGGAGAGGAAACTGGGACCTTTGCAACAGTTTTTCTCAGTAAGGCTGGAGAGGCTGGGATTCACAGGATGTGTCTCAGGTGGGAAGAGGGCACTGGCGTCACAGAATTAGTTCTCTATTGGAAATCGTGACATTTCTGTTCATTTGAAAAGTCTCCCTTGATGGCCTCAGTGATGACCCTTATAAGCCATCTCATCTAGACTTTAATCACCACCTTCACAAGAGCCATGACCACAGAGGCTGCAGACAGAACAACTCACAGATAGCCACTGCCCACTTAATGGCCTCTCAAAAGCAAAAACTTTTTTTTACCACTCCTGAAATCCATTTCCAGTGCTCAATCTTCTATTTTTATTCTACTGTTTTCACCTCTAGTAGCATTATCATGGTGGCTTTCACGTATTTCCTCTTACAAACCGGCATTTGAATGAAATGTACCCATCTCTTTGCACAGCAGACCCTTCTTGTATCTTGCAGTGGCTGGTTTGTAAGGTGGTATCTTGTGTACCCATGGCAGAAAGGATGTTGTAGAAGCATATCCCGAGTACTAGTCCGGAAGTTTTGTTTGGCCAACATGTTATAGCAGATGAGATTAAACAGTAGTTGCACTTATATATGTAAGAAATGGAATTCTTTTCTTTTTTTTTTTTTTTTTTTTTGAGACAGAGTCTCACTTTGTTGCCCGGGCTAGAGTGCCGTGGCGTCAGCCTAGCTCACAGCAACCTCAAACTCCTGGGCTCAAGCAATCCTTCTGCCTCAGTCTCCTGAGTAGCTGGGACTACAGGCATGAGCCACCATGCCCGGCTAATTTTTTCCATATATATTTTTAGTTGGCCAGATAATTTCTTTCTATTTTTAGTAGAGACGGGGTCTCGCTCAGGCTGGTCTCGAACTCCTGACCTCGAGAGATCCACCCGCCTCGGCCTCCCAGAGGGCTAGGATTACAGGCGTGAGCCACCGCGACCGGCCTGGAATTCTTTTCTTAAAGATCATGGGAATTAAACAATGACCCCCTTCCTACTCTTCAATGGCTCTCCACCTGCCTACCTGCTTTATGGTATCATTAATGTTTACGGAGACATTTTTATTTTCTTTCAAATTATATACTTAATAATGTGTTTGAACAGGTAATTCATGGTTTTAAAAAAATCACATGTATAAAATTCAGTGAAAAGTTTTTCTCTTTCTTGCTCCTGATCCCTGTGCCAGTCTCTTTTCTTAGAGGCAGCCATGGTGACTGGTTTCTTACGCAGCCTACCGTAAACATTCCCAGCATATTCAAACATCTATATATACCTGTCCTTAGTGATGCTTATTTCTGTAATCCAAATTTGTAAACGTAATTGAAGTATTTACATAAAGATACTTTATCAGTGAATTTAAGTCAACGTTTGAAAATCTGTTAATGTATTTCCTAAACTTCGGATGTGTTGGGTTTTTCCATCCATCCTTATTCTTCTAGTTGTTTTAATAAATGTCATTGAGTAGTAGGTAATTACCTGGAGATTCCTTAACAGACTTCGAGTGGGAGTTAAGAATTGGAATGAGCAGTTAAAAGTGGAAGAGTAGTCCAAAGTTACAGTCTTTTTCTAAATTACAGAACACTGATTTTGTTGAAAGATTCATGTAACTGGGCAATCATTTATTGGAGTGCTCACTATGAGCTAAGCAACCTTATTAGTTTCTCATACATATATCTGATCTGTGTAACAATTCTTCCAGGTAGTTTTTATCATCTCAAATTTATAGATGACAGATTTCATAGAAAAACTATTTGTTCAGCCACAGAGCTACAATATAATTTAGGCTGATTAAAATAGAAATCCTGGTTAGCTTTACTCCAAAGCTCATGCTTTTCCCCCCTCCTATTTCATGCTAACATTCATGCATGGCTTTACCAGTTTCCACAGTGGCTGAGGACTAGCTATTTTTTTTTCTTTTTCTTTTTTTAAGAGTCTTTTTAAAATTTTAATAGATGGGGGTAGGTACAAGTGCTTTTTGTTACATGAATCAATTGTATATTGCTGAAGTCAGGGCTTTTAGTGTACTCCTCACCAGAATAGTGTACATTGTACCTAAATAGGTAATTTTTTATCCTTTACCTCCCTCCCACCTTCCCCACTTCTTAGTTTCCAAAGTCCACTACACTACTTTATGACCATGTGTACCCATTGTTTAGCTCCCACTTATAGGTGAGAACATGTAGTGTTTGTTTTTCCATTCCTGACATACTTAGGATAATGGTCTCCAGTTCTATCCAAGTTGCTGCAAAAGACATAATTTCATTGCTTTTTATGGCTGACTAGTATTCCATGGTATATATAGACCACATTTTCTTTATCCACTCATTAGTTGATGGGCACTTAAATTGACTCCATATCTTTGTGATTGTGAATTGTGCTGTGATAAACATTCAAGTGCAGGTATCTTTTTGATATAATGACTTTTCCTTTGGGTAGATACCCAGTAGTGGCATTGCCAGATTGAATGGTAGATCTACTTTTAGTTCTTTGAGCAATCTCCATACTGTTCTCCATAGAGGTTGTACTAATTTACATTTTCACCAACAGTGTATAGCATTCCCTTTTCATTGCATCCACACCAACAATATTGTTTTTTTGACTTATTAATAATGGCCATTCTGACAGGGGTAAGGTGATATCTCATTGTGGTTTTAATTTTCATTTCCCTGATGATTAGTGATGTTGAGCATTTTTTCATACAGTTTGTTGACCATTTCTCTATCTTCCTTTGAAAAAAATCTGTTCATGTCTTTGGTCCACTTTTTGATGGGGTTATTTATTTTTTCTTGCTGATTTGAGTTCTGTGTGGATTCTGGCTATCAGTCCTTTGTCAGATGTATAGTTTGCAAATATTTTCTCCCATTCTGTAGGTTGTCTACTCTGTTGATTATTCCTTTTGCTATGCAGAAACTTTTTATTTTTATTTTTTTAATTTTTAAAAAAATATTTTTATAAAATAGCTGGGACTACAGGCATGCGCCACCATGCCTGGTTAATTTTTTTTTCTATATATTTTTAGTTGTCCAGCTAATTTCTTTCTATTTTTTTAGTAGAGACGGCGTCTCGCTCTTGCTCAGGCTGGTCTCGAACTCCTGAGCTCAAACGATCTGCCCGCCTTGGCTTCCAGGAGTGCTAGGATTACAGGTGTGAGCCACTGCACCTGGCTACTATGCAGAAACTTTTTAGTTTAATTAAATCCCATTTATTTTTTATTGTTGCTGTATTTGCTTTGGGGGTCTTAGTCGCACATTCTTTGCATAGGCCAATGTCCAGAAGAGTTTTTCCTACATTTTCTCCTAAAATTTTTTTTTTTTTTGAGACAGAGTCTCACTCTGTTGCCCAGGCTAGAGTGCCCTGGCGTCAGCCTAGCTCATAGCAACCTCAGACTCCTGGGCTTAAGCGATCCTACTGCCTCAGCCTCCCCAGTAGCTGGGACTACAGGCATGCGCCACCATGCCCAGCTAATTTTTTCTATATATATATTTTAGTTGGCCAGATAATTTCTTTCTATTTTTAAGTAGAGATGGGGTCTTGCTCTTGCTCAGGCTGGTCTCGAACTCCTGAGCTCAAACCATCTGCCCGCCTTGGCCTCCCAGAGTGCTAGGATTACAGGTGTGAGCCACCGCGCCCAGCCTGAAGTAATTTCTTATGTCGGTAATAAAGATCTATACATTTTTGGGCCACTTTGTACAAGATTGTCAGATGAAGCAGGCTCCAACCTGGGTAGGTCTTCTACTGGGCAGCTCAGGGCCATAGTAGAAAATCTGACACTCTTGTTCTTGCTTCCTCTAGGAAGTAGCTTGATTTTAATTTGAGACTTACAAGAATGTTATAAAAATAGTTTTAAAAGAGCAAGATGGCAGCTTAGGAGATCCCAGACACTACTCTCACGTAAAAGCAATTATCAAATCAACTATCCACAAATGAGGATATGCTTGGGAGAGTCTTGAAGTGCAGTTAGGTGGTTGCAGAGTAACACAGAGAATGCGGATGGCCACAAACAGATTAATTTTTGTGACATTAACTTTGATCACTTTGGCTAAAGCTATGCCTGTTAGGTTTCTACACTGAAAAATTACTATTTTTCCCTTTGTAGTTAGGAAGTGTCTTGTGGGCAGACATTTTGAGACTATGAGCTTAGCCACCTTTGTTTTTATTTTTTATTTATTTATTTTATTGCCCCTGCCCCATCTATCTTTTTTTTTTTATTTTTTTACACCTTTGGTTTTAGACTTATGGCTACCTTTCCGCCTAAGCCAAAATAGTTCTGCTTTGGGTATTGGGGCCAAAGCCTAAGAAAAATCACTGGTTGTCCTCTGTAAATATATTTTCCTAAAGTACTCTGGTAGCAAGAATTAGCTGCTCTAAGACAGGATTTAAGTGTTTCCGAGGCCTGTGGTCTCACACTGTTTCCTTACCATTTCTTCCAATTCTCAAAGAACCTTTAAGATTTAGTCAAGATAGTGGAGCTTTCACAAGTCATTTGAATTCTGTGGGCCTTAGTTTATTTACCTATTTGAATAGGTAGAACAAGAAAACTTTAGAGACCTTTTTCCTTACTTGTTCCCCCTGCCAGTGAGAAAGACTTCAGTGGAATCAGAAAGGGAATGAAACATATACTTGAAGAAATAAAAGAAATTTCCCAGAACAGAAGACAGATGGAAAGGGCCCACTGAGCAATATAAATATGTATTTGAGTCCATATTTAGACATTTAGCAATTAAAAAGTTAAGAATAACAAAGATGGTATAAAAATATTTTGTGTCAAACATGGTTTTACTCACTGGACAATATGCAATATAGGCCATACATTTATTCAACACAAATATTTAGGCATTTCCTGTGTGCCAGGCATTATGTCAAATGGTTAGGGATTTAGGGGCATATATGGGATGATTGTCATAGTCAGCTTGGGGCTGCCATAACAAAATACCATAGACTGGTGACTTAAACAACAGAAATTTATTTCTCATGGTTCTGTAGGCTAGAAAGTCCAAGATCAAGGTAATGGCAAAGTGGGTTTCATTCTGTGGCTTCTTCTCTTGGCTTTTGGGTAGACACTATTCTGAAACCATCAAAATTCTAGCAGCTGTGTACTCACAGCATAGACCTCTTCTTTGTTCATCAGGGGAGAGAGAGAAAGTGCAAACTCTCTGGTGTCTCCTCTTACACTAGCACTAAACCCATCACGAGAGCCCCATCCTCATGACCTCATCTAACCTCAGTTACCTCCCAAAGGCTCCATCTTCAAATACCATCACATTGGGGTTTAGGACTTCAACATATGAATTTTGGGGGACACAATTTAGCCCATAGCTATGATCCTTTCCTTAAAGAAATTCTATCTGTGGGGAGCAATAGACAGGTCAGTGAATAACTGCAGCCGCAGGCTAATAAATGGAACAATAGAGTAAGTACTTAAAAAGCACAAGGGGGCAATCAGCCTTGTCAGGAGAGATCAAAGCAAGCATTCCCTATCCAGCTGAAGTGAAAAATAACATATGAAAACTTTTTTTTCCCTATATACAGTTCTTTAAATTGCTTTAGTAATAAGATGTGGCTGTGAAAAGACTAGTAGTGAGGAAGACACAAGTGTGAGGTATGTAAGCTGCAGTCTAATTTCTAACTAAGGTTAATGTGTGGTTGTTAGAGTGATGCACAGAGGCCCAAATGGCTTCTGGAAAGTTTTCAATCACAAGCAAGCCATGAAATCACAGACTAGGGGAATAGATCTAAATACCTATATTTCAGTTTTATTGGCAAGGAAAAAAAAGGGACCAAAGAATTTAGATAGAATTATTTTTTTAAATGGATGGGGGTCTCACTTTGTTGCTTGGGCTGCAGTGTAGTGGCATGATCATAGCTCACTGCAGCCTCAAACTCCTGGGCTCAAGTTATCCTCACACATCACCTTCCCAAGTAGATGGGACTACAGACATGAGCCACCATGCCTAGCTGATATTTTTTAACAATTTATTTTTGTAGAGATGGGGTCTTGCTCTGTTGCCCAGGCTGGTCTTAAACTCAAGCAATCCTCCTGCCTTGGCATCCCAAAGTGCTGGGATTACAGGCATGAGCCACCATGACCAGCTTGATGTAGAATTTTGAGGGAAGAATACCTTGGTTCTTAGTAAAGTACTTCGAGTTGACCTTACATGGCATCTATCTACAAAGGAGATAGGAGATGGCATAGGTTGAGTTGGTAATAAATACAGCAAACCCTTTTGTGGCTGATATCTATAAGTAAGATGATGTTTAGCTGAAACTTTTTTGTGGTTGTTATTTAGCTGTGGAATTTTTAAAGAAGTATATTACCAATACTGAAGGTAAATTAAAGTTTTGTAACAATTTAGCTGGAGATAAAGATCCCCAACCAACTTACACAAGGAGCTAGAGAAAATAATTGAATAAATTGCAGAATTTGGATATAATTAGAACAATGAGACTATTATATCACCTGCAGCTCACTACACAGGCCCTAAAATACTGGTTATATCACCACTCATGCTGTTGAGAAAATGCTAAAGGGAACCAGTATATTAAATTCCATTGTTAAAATAGATTCCCATGATGGTTATAAAGTGAAAAGTTAACATGGTAGAATGAAGGGGTAAAATTAGCTTGTGAGAGGTTGGGCCTTCACAGTCCAATTTAATTTCAGAAAACAAATGCACAGATGATTTTTAATAGCATACAAAATTCTAGCATTACATTGTGTGGCACTTATGAGTGAAAGAGAGAATCATTTGTTTTCCATCTTCTCTTAGGTTCTTTGATTTTAAGGTCTATGTTTTTTTCCCCCCTATGTACCATGAATGTCTCCCTAGAAGGCAGTCATATTGGGACATATGCTGTGTTAGCCATTTTCATCTTACTAAGGATAAGTTGATCATATTATTTAGCTTAGAAAACAGAGCGAACTGTCATGTATGTGACAGAGGACAGGTAAGTCTTGCTAAGAAGGAGTAAGGGATATAGACATGAGACAATCCTTTGGAAAACATAACAGAGAAAAATGGCAAAACTCTGCCTTTCAGTGCTGTTACCAAAAGCTGTGCTTGTCCTCAAGGCCAAATTGGTGAGAGTGAAGAATGAGGACAAGCGGTTTGAGGAAAAGGAAAAGTTTATTAACTTGCCATCAAATGAGGAGGGCCTTAGACTAGCATCTCAAAAGACCACCATCCTTCCTTTAAACAGAAAAACAGTGCTTTTTTTTTAGAGGGTTTTCTGCAGCTGGTTTTCTACGTGACCAATGTCATGTGTTGTGGCTTTGGGCTATTGTTGTTTAACTATAATTGGTGGTTTTGGTCAAGCTCATCTCTGCTGATGATGATCTTGTGACCCTTGTCTGGACAATTCTGTTGAGTCATCTCGTGTGGTTTAAGATACTAGAAAACAAACAGTAAAGAACATTTTTCTGCCCCTTTGATTACTGGCCTTGGGAAGGACGGCAGGTTTTAATTCCCCAAAAGTGTGGGAGGTTTTAAAGAGACAACTGGTAAAGCATTTCCTCGCCCTTTTTCAGACCTTGCCCTCTGTTAGAGTGCCACCTCCCCTTTCTGAACACGTCTCCTCTTCACAGCCACCACACTCTGGGATCTCATGCTGCTCAGCTTATGCTCCATTAATTTACACAAATAGGTAACTTAATGTATTTTTCTTTTTAAAAGTATATGTGCCTTTTAATAATAACAACAAAGCTATCTTAACTTAAAAATGAATTGCTAAAAGGGACATTCAAGACTTTGGGGAAAGAGGCCAGACACAGTGGTTCACGCCTGTAATCCCAGCACTTTGGGAGGCCGAGGCAGGAGGATCACTTGAGTGCAGGAGTTTGTGACCAGCTTGAGCAACATAGCAAGATCCTGTCTCTCTAAAAAAAAAAAAAAAATCAATAACTTTAACCAGGCATGGTTACATGTGCCTGTAGTCTCAGCTACTTGGGAGGCTGAGGTGGAAGGATTGCTTAAGCCCAGGAGTTTGAGGTTATAGTAAGCTATGATTGTGCCACTGCACTCAAGCTGGGGTGACAGAGCAGGAACTTGTCCTCCTCCCGCCCCCAAAAAAGACTTTGGAGAAAGAGTCTTGAATAGGAAATCTTTAGGGGATTATTTAGAGAAGACCAGCCGTATAAACTGCAGCTAAAATCCCTGGGGAAGCATGAGGAAGTTCAAAGGACAGGAAAGCTGTGTGTGTTGGGGAGAGGGGCTGATAGCAGGAATAGTAATATTGAAAATATAAACACAGTGGATTACACCAATGCATGGAAGTGGGGATAAGGGAAACCAAGGTGATGGTGTTGGAAAAATAATTAGCTTTAGTTCTAGAGATTGTCTGGTAACTCTTATCTTCAAACTTCTGAAGGACAAGTTCGTGGTCACCTCTTTCAAATTTTATGATGCACAGCGTAAATTCAAGAGAGTACTCATTCCAGGCCTACAGCAGACCCCTGAGGCCTTCTGAGGAGAGACCAGGCTGAATAGAATTTGGTCTTGTTTTATTCTCAGTCTTTAGTCCTGGCATTTTTCAACCAATATATGTGTTCTTTGGGTATTGTAACCATGAGCATTTAAAAAACTTTTTATTGTGGAAAATTTCAAATATACACAAAAGTAGAGAGAACTTCTTAATGAACCTATGTACCAGCTTCACCTAGTTTCAACAATCATCATTTGTCAGTCTTGTTGCATCTATTCCCACATAATCCTCTTCTCACCCCACTTTTTATTTTTATTTATTTTTATTTTTTTTGAGACAGAGTCTCACTCTGTTGCCCAGGCTAGAGTGCCATGGCATCAGCCTAGCTCACAGCAACTTCAAACTCCTGGGCTCAAGGGATCCTCCTGCCTCAGCCTCCCGGGTAGCTGGGACTACAGGCACGTGCCACCATGCCCGGCTAATTTTTTCTATTTTTAGTTGTTTGGCTAATTTCTTTCTATTTGTAGTAGAGGTGGGGTCTCGCTTGTGCTCAGGCTGGTCTCGAACTCCTGAGCTCAAGCAATCCTCCTGCCTCGGCCTCCCAGAGGGCTAGGATTACAGGCGTGAGCCACTGAGCCCGGCCACCTCATCCCACTTTTTAAGCTACCATATTTTGAAGCAAATCGGATAGTATGTCATTTTACCTGTAACTGTTTCAGCAAAACCATGGCCATATTAAGTATACATAGAAAATGAGAATAAAATATATTATTATAGCTTCCATTTATGAAGTTCTACTGTGTTCAGAACTCTATGCTAAGCACTTGGCATTGTGTTATTTTATGCCATCCTTTCACCATCTAGTGGGCTAGATACAATTGTTCTCACTTTTCTGATGGCGAAACTGAAGCTCCTAGAGGTCCAGTAAATTGCCAAAGGTCACACAACGAGGGAGTGGTGCAACTGGGATTCAAATCTGCTTTTCCTCTGCAGAGCTTGTGTCCTTAACCATTGTATACAAATGCCTTCCCGGGACAACATACTAATACTGATCTTCTGAAAATGGACCAACAGACACTCTTTTATGGGTGAGAGGATTACCTTGCATAAAATGATTAAAATAATTTATTCGATTGCTTAGCGCTCTTTAATAAATCCCTTGATGATTGAGAATTTTTGAGCAGAAAGAGTATTGGCTTTAGAGACTTATGGCTTTAGGTTGGACACATTGTTCCATCACTTTTGGCTGTGAGACTTTGGGCCAGTTACTCAGGCTTTGAGTCTTGATCTTCTGATCAATTAATGTGAAGATTAAATGAGACACTTGAAAGCCCTAGAACAGTTACTTTATGGAGGCTGGAACCGAGTACGTGTTGGTACTCTCCCTCTGCTTGCTTTCTCTCATCCCCCCGCTGTATTTCCCTGAGTATGCTTTTCCCTCCCTCCTACCATGGGTCCTCTACGCTATACAGTGAAGAGTATATTTAGATCCATATATCCCACATTTCCTCATTTAGGGTTATTTTGGCATAATTTCCACTCCTTCACTAACTCCCCTACACATTTTTAAATGAGGAAGCCTGGCTATTACCTTTTGTTAATTTTATGCATTATTCTTACTGCATTTTTAATGTAAGCTGCATAAAACACTTTCAGGAAATCAGCAGGGTATAAGTGATCTATCTCATTATTTATTGTTGCATTCTCTAGAGGATTATGAAATAGTATGTGCTGCTTGAGCCATGGCACATTTTGTCATCATTATGTTGTCAATTTCAATTAAGGCTGAGACCATCTGATGAATAGATGGGGGTAGCCAGGGGAGGGGAAGGTCAGATAAGCTGATGGGTATTTTGACAGCCTGGCATATTCTTCAAACCAATTTACAAGGCTTTTTAAATTACCTTGGCAGCTCTTCTTGGAACCCTCTCCAAGTTCCTCACATTAAAAAGTCTTCTCATCAGCACAACCAAAATTATCAATGATTAAAATGTCATAAACCTCCCAGCTCTCTGCTGGGCTCGTCATATGGATGAACTCTAAGGTTTTATCATCTGAGATGTCAAGCTGATTCTCTGGTTGCCATTGGAAACAGTTTAGGGCTCTTAAAAACACAGAATAAGCTCTTCAGGTCAATGTAGCATATTCATATTGTGACTACAGAATGAATAAAATTGGATTAAACAATCTTTTTAGAGAATTAAGTGGGGCTTCTTGTTGGAAATTGGTACATTATTAGTTGGCACTGGGAAACTTACATAAAGAGATTAGATATTCATATATGTTGTATGACTCAACCATATATAGAATTAAATATAATTTTGACTTTGTTGAAATCTAGAGAATATAAATAAAAGCAAGTATTTACACAATGATACATATACACACATGATCTTCCTCATATTTAAAAACAGCCATATAAAAATAGTGGGGCTAGGATTTATGGGGAAAGATTTAAATTGGATATGGTAGTGGCTTTAGAATTATAAGACAGAGGTGTGGATAAAATAATGCAGAAATGGGGAAATTCCTAGAATGTCATCTGAGGAAAGCAAAGTGGGAATGGGGCAAGGCTGGCTTGGGACAGGTCCACAGAAGGAGGAAACAGGCCTGCTGGCCCTCTTTGGCTCCAAGACAGTCTTTCCTACCTGGGTAACATTCCCTGGCTTTATGAAAGATCCAGACAGATGAGATCTGGGGTGTGGTTGAGTGATAGAGATAAGAGGGTGAGGAAAGAGAGTATATAACTTATCTATCACTGAATTACAAATCTCTCCAAAATGCAATGCCTTCAAATAACACTCATTGATTGCTCACAATTCTTTGGGTCAGGAGACCTGGGCAGGACTCAGCAGAGCTGGCGTTGCCACACATGTTGTTTGCTGAGCTCACTCATGTAGCACTGTTCATCTGAGGGCTAGGAGAGGCTGTAATGTCCAAGATAGTCTCACTCACATGCTGCAGTCTTGGTGCTTCCTGTCCTCTGGGTTGCTTCAGTTCTCCACCTGGCCTTTTTTTTTTTTTTTTTTTGAGACACAGTCTCACTCTGTTGCCTGGGGTAGAGTGCCATGGCATCAGCCTAGTGCACAGCAACCTCAAACTCCTGGCTCAAGCGATCCTCCTGCCTCAGCCTCCGGAGTAGCTGGGGCTACAGGCATGCGCCACCATGCCCAGCTAATTTTTTCTATATATTTTTAGTTGTCCGGCTACTTTCTTTCTATTTTTAGTAGAGACGGGATTTCGCTCTTGCTCAGGCTGGTCTCGAACTCTTGACCTCAAGCGATCCTCCCGCCTCAGCGCCCACCTGGCCTTTTTTTCTGTGAGATCCCTCTTTCCATCAGGATAGCCTAGAGTTCTTTATATGGTGGCTCAGGGTGGTAAGAAAGCAAAAGTGGAAGTTGCCAGGCTTCTTAAGGTGTTGGCCTGGATTTGGCACAGTGTCACTTTTGCTATATTCCATTGGTCAAAGGTAGTCACTATGCCAGCCCAGATCCAAGAGAGAGGCAAAAGACTCCACTTCTAGGTAGGAGGTGTGGCACAGGGCCACAGAAATTGTGGGTGGTCATCTTTGCAGATAATTGCCCACAGTTGGCCACCCAAATTGTAGGGAGCAAGGAACAGATCTCACAGGGGTAGAAGGCAATGCTCTGATTCATTTTCCTTTCATTGGGAAGGCGGTGCAGAAGAAGGAGCACTGGTTTTAACTTTAAACCTGAATTATAATCCTTACTTAGACATTCATAAACTGTATGGCCCACTTCATACTCTGTGAACATTACTTGCCTCATTTTTAGTTGGTAATAAACACTACCTACCTCCTAGGGTTGTGCTGAGCTGTAACTGAAGTTACTTACATGGTGTCTAGCCTAGTGCTTGGTTAAAATAAGCACTCAATAATATCAATCTCCTTCTCTCCACATTTGATCTGGAAGAGGCATAACTGTGTGCTCATAAGGAGGGTGACCATAGATTTATTGTCTAAACCAGGGTACTTTTGAGTGTGCAAGGAGGTACTATTGATAATTATGTCAGATAAGAGGCACAAGCCAGGAGTGTCCCAGGAAAACTGGGTCACTCTGGTCATAAGGAACTGCTGGATGGGGGTGAGGACAAGGCAGTAGCTGTTGCCTTCAATGAAAACTTCGCAGAGTCTATTTATATTAAATATGTTCTATAATAAAGGTATCATAAAGCAGAGGAGAAAGCTCACAAGAGGAAATCAGAACTCAGAGTAACTGCAGGACAATATAGTCTGCCTTCTATTACCCTGTGTTTCCTTGTTGGCGATGATGTATGTTGTGGCAAATTTATCTTCTGTGTGAGAGTTTAAAAAAATCTTACAAGGGAATTAATCAAATCCATTTGAAAGCACCCCCCACTCCCACTGTACTCCTCACTATTTCTCTCTCTAGATCCCCTTTCAATCTCTATATTACCAAATGTACAATTCCAGGAGAGAATAATTGAGAGTAAGACCAGGGGAACTCATGTTGTCAGTCTGGTACAATGTGAATGAAGCAGCAATGGCAAAAATTCCTACCCCACACAGAACCACTTAAAATATGGTTGGGCCAGGTGTTGTGGCTCACGCCTGTAATCCCAGCTCTTTGGGAGGCTGAGGTGGGAGGATTGCTTGAGGCCAGGAGTTCAAGACCAGTCTGGGCAACATAGTGAGACCCTTGTCTCTATAAAAAATTTAAAATTTTGCTCGATATGGTGGCGTACACCTGTGTTCCCAGCTACTCTGGAGGCTGAAGTGGGAGGATCGCTTGAGCCCAAGAGTTTGAGGCTGCAGTGAGCTATGATTGCATCACTGTACTCCAGACTGGGAGACAGAGTGAGACTCTGTGTCAGAAAACAAACAAAAAAAATAAATATGATTGGTGAAGAAAAAAATCAGATTCATGAGGTTAATTGGGAATTGTTTTGCTTTGAGAGATATGTAGGAATGATAGGACCTATAAGTCCATAATAGAGATATAGACATGGCAGAAGAATAGAACAACTTGGAATTGAATAAAAATGATCATGATTGCATGTTATCATGATTTCATTCCAGATGGCTATGATGTTAAATATTGGGTCCATATCTCTCTTGACTATAATGAATAGAAAGACTTAATGTCATTTTGTACTTGTAGAAAGTATAATGTGTTCAATTCTAGATTATTTTCTGCAGTAGTTTTCCAAATTTATGAAAAACAGGAAAGATTTAATTCCCTTGGTGACAGATGTAACAAATATATATTAAGGTCCTGCTGTGTGTTAGTTAACCTCCAATGCATCCTCATGCATACTCAACTATGTTTTTATAATGACACTTAAAAATTAATCAATTTATTTATCCCCTTTCTTAACACAAAAGTTTTAGCATATTAAGCATCCTCTAACATCCCTTATTATTGTTTTCTCCCATGTTATTGATGGTCAATATTTTGATTCCATATTGCTTTTATTTTTTAATTTTTTTGTTGCAGAAAGTCATATTGCTTTTAAATTTAAATTATTTATACTTTTTGAAGTTAATAATGATTTATATTTAAAAATACAATGTGTTGATTTATTTACTCCTTCTGGGTTTATTTTTCTTCCTATCCAAGTATATATATGGCTTTCAGTCTTTCTTTCTTTCTTTCTTTCTTTCTTTCTTTCTTTCTTTCTTTCTTTCTTTCTTTCTTTCTTTGAGAATAGTGCTACAGTGGATTTTAGTTTTTCTTTTGGCATGGGCCTGCGTCTAAAAAAATTTTAGTTGGTTTGAGTCAGGCTGGAAATATTTTTATTTTCCCTCTCAGTCCCAAATGATGGCTTGACGTGGTATAGAATACTACTAGGTTGAGAGCTATTTTTCATCAGTTTTAGAGATTTTTATTATCCCTGGCACTTATTCAGTGATGTGCTGGTAAATGTTTTCCGGAAGGCCGGGGGAAGAACTCTGATTTATAGCATTTATCAATTTCTATGCTATAAATACTCCCACCAGGGCTGATTTCAAGCTCCTGACATTGTGATGACTGGTTCACAAAATATCTGGAGATTTCACAGTCGGCAGGCTGTTCCAGTGTGCCACTGCGTTTACTGCTGATGATTAATCTTTGTCATTCTGTTTATATTGCTATTTTAGGCAATATTCTTTCTTCCTGGTAGCTTGGAAGGCTTTCTTTTACCATTGATGTTCTGCCATTTAAAAAAAAAATGTTTAAGTGTGGATTCACTTTTATTTATACTGCTTGGGATGCAGTGTCCCTTTTTAATCTAAGGACCCAAGTCTTTCTTCAGCTCTTCAAAAATCTCAGCAGATTGGAATAGCCGTTGCCACTTTTCCCATTTTCTCTAGTCTCTCCCTCAGACATTCTGATTTGATATAATTTGGAGAATCTAAATCTAGCCTCCATGACTTTTGTTCATATTTTCTATATATTATTTTTCTGTGTTTCATTTTGGGTTTTTATCAGCTTATTATTTTAATTTACTAATTCTTTTTTCACCTGTGATTAACTTGCTATTTAATGTGTCTACTAAATTTTTAATTTTAATGATTATACTTATCATTTTAAGATTTTTACAGTTTACTGATATATTTTTTACAAATCTACATTTTCTTAATAAATTTCTGTTCTTATGCTCTGAAAACTTTTAATTATACTTATTTTAAAGTCACTTCCGGGTTTCTCTGTTCATCTAGTGTGATTTGTATTTTTTAGGTCGGTGGATTATCTCTTGGCTATGGAATACAATAGTTAATATATATTGAGTGTTCATTATGGCACTTTATATGCATTAGTTCACTCAATATTCCCAACAAACTATTAGTTAGATGCTATCATCCTCGTTCTACAGTTAGCCAGATGGAAGTGTTGAGAAGCTAAGTAACTTGTATTAGGTCACATAGTGAGGAGAGGCAGAGATAAGAAGTCTAGATTCAAAGTACACACTCAAAATCACTATTTAAGGCAGCTTCTTATATGTCTTTTTTTTTAACTCAATAATCTTTCTATTAAAGTATGAACATACATATATAAAGTTGCAAAAATCACAATGGAATGGCTTGGTGAATTTTCACAAAATGAATGCACCCACACCTAATTCAAAGTACAACAAATTTTGCTCGCTTTGGCAGCACATATACTAAAATTGGAACGATACAGAGAAGATTAGCATGGCCCCTGCGCAAGGATGACACGCAAATTCGTGAAGCATTCCATATTTTAAAAAAAAAAAAAAAAGACAAAGTATAACAAATTTCTAGCAACCTAGAAACTCCCTTTGTGTATTGTTTGTGTGTTTTCTACCTTGAATTCACTTTTTTTTTTAATTTTTTAATTTTTTTAATTTTTGTTTTTTGTATTCACTTATTAATCCTAGTAATTCATCTCTAGATTATTTTGGATTTTCTGTGCACGTGATTATTTCATCTATGAAAAATCGGTTTTCGTACTTTGTTTTTAATTCTAAGCTATTATTCCTTACCTTGTCTGGACTGGGGACTCCTATACAGGGTTGGTTAGAAGTAATTCTAGTAGGCACCCTCGTCTCATTCCCAATCTAAGGATGAAAGCTTTCAACATTTCATCATTAAATATGTGGCTTGTTATGAATTGTTGGTGGATACCATTGGGGCTCAGAAAACAATACCTCAAAATGTGGCAGTTTGGATTTCAAACCGAGAGCATCTGGGGAGGAGCAAATGCAGGGAAGAGCTTTCTCTGAAGTTTCCTATCTACCTAAAGCCAAGATCCCCCCAAAGATATTCAATTATTGTGGATCTCTTCCCCAGATATCTCATCAACTGGTGGAAACTGACGCATATTGTAGGAAGGAAAACTAGAGCTGTCACCAAACTCGGAGAGGAGATAACTTTATCTCAGGCTATTGTCTGTTCTTTGGACCCATTCATTTACCCTAAAAATAATTTACTCGTCTTTTAAAATTACCTACACCCCCCCTCTTCCCTCTCCCCAATGAAGAGAGTATTTAAGCTTCAAACACCTGGCCCTTTGAGTTTTCATACTTTATGTGACTTCTGTGTGCCTACATGTTATAAACATGTACGCCTTATTTCTTGTTTACCTGTCTATTGTTGGTTTGTTTTATAGACTCAAATTCTTGAAACTTCAGAGTATGGAAAGGCAGTTTTTTTTTTTTTATCCCTATGATATTCTGAAATTAAGAAATTTCATTTCTTTTCCTTGTTTGGTAAGAGTTTTATCATTAATGGGTCCTATTGCATTTCTGCTACTGCTGTAACAAATTACTACCAACTTAGTGGCTTAAAACAACCCAAACTTATCCTACAATTCCTTTGGTAAGAAGCCTGATGTGGGTCTCATCAAGCTAAAACTCAAGGTGTTGGCAGGGATGCATTCAATCTGGAGGCTCTAGGAAAGAATCTTGCCTTTTTCCAGCTTTTACAGGTCACTAGTATCCTTTGCTTGTGGCCTCCCCTCCATCTTCAAAGCCAGCGATGTTGTGTCTCTCTCACCATTTTCCTGTGGTCCCATCGCCCTCTAACTACAGTCAGGAAATATTCTTATTTGAATGACTCATGATGAGGTTGGACCCACCTGAATAATCCAGGATACTCTCTTGATCTCAAGGTCTTTAACTTATTTACATCTGGAAAATCCCTTTTGCCACATCAGGTAATACAGTCACAGATTTTGGTGATTAGATTGTGAACATATTTGGGGAGACATTATTCTACCTATCATATGGATGTTGAATTTTCTTTTGGTATTTATGGGTCAATCAAATAATTTTCTTTCTTATTCTGTTGCGTGGTGAATTAGATTGACTCTCAAATATTAGACCAGCCTAGAATACTATTCTAGTATTTCTAGACTAAATGAAAACTTGAGGGTAACATGTGATCTATTTTATATTATTGTGATTGATTTGGTAATATTTTATTTAGGATTTTTACATATGTATTTCCATAGGAGATAGTCAGTGATTTTCCTTTCTTAAAATTTCTTTGCCAGGGATTATTCATTCTGGAGGTTCCTCTGTACATACGTTAAAATAAATTTGTATGTTAATCTGCCTCATGTCATTGATTTTCAGTGAACCTTTATGGGGCCAAGGGGCTTGGGCCCTGTAGTTTGGAGTATTTGGAGGGATCCCCAAGTCACACTGCTCTTCTGGAAAGCTACAGTGAAGAGAACCCAAGAACCTGATTTGCCAACAAAAAGTGTAAGAATTTCTTACAACCCAGGATCCTGGCCTCTCTCTCCGTAAATTCCAGTTGAGCAAACAGTAAAGATCACTGTTTTTTTCCTCTGTAAGGTTTTGATTAATGAGGGAAAAAGGATTTATGTGACTCATCTTGGGTTGTGGTGACCCTGGTGTAGTTTTTGGTACTTTGTGGCATCAATATTCATATTTCTTGATCCCTTTCCTCTCAGAAATAGTCTTTTTTGTTGCTATTTTCCTTTGTCTTTGTCTCTCTGTCATGAAGATGGGTACAATAGGGTAGAAGGATACAGGCCTAGAAGCCCTATAAGCCTGCTGTTTGAGCTCGCCCTGCAGAATACTCAGTTTTGCAGTTCTGGCTAGACCAGTGTCTATGAAGATAAACTTTGCTGTGGGTCCCCAGAAGAAAAACTGGATGAAGTTCCCTTCTAACCTGGTTTTATGTCCTTGAGAGCTTGTCTTGTGACCAAGTGGGAGTACTCTCTCTTGGTCTCCACCATGTGGGGGGCATGATTTTTCGGGATAACATCAGGTGACCAGTCTGAAAAGATTAGGACCTGAGACACGTAATATTCTAAGCAGCACACCCTTTGTACTGAATATGTCAAGCTCTCAGGGGAGACTTTATGTAACTTTTGGCTTTTTGAGGTACTCATTTATTATTGATCCTGTTCTCTTTCTTGAACAGCTTTTGATTTCCCATCTTTTTCCATCTGTGGAGGGCATATGAGGCTTTTAGGCTTTTGTGTGTAGTTGGTCAGCTGAGAAATTGAGACTCTATAGAATATGGCTGGACAAAAATGTGGGCTGTATCCTGTTTGTGGCTAGCAAACTTTCCTTTCTTTGAGCTATTTTTATGGCTATTCTGGATCTTGTGAAAATTGATTTCCACCTCTTTGGAGATATCTTGTGCATCCTTGGTGAAGGCACAACCTTGTTTAATCATATTTACCTGTATTAATTCTTGAATACAGGTTTCTGATAACTTTGGAAATTATGCTATTGCACTAAAACAAAGCAAGCTTCCAGAACCTTAATTTAAAAGGCACCTGAATTTAAAATTTCCTTGTGGAGTCTAAAAAGCCATGGACAGATTCCTCTCAGGTACAAAATTCTGCTGTAGTTTTTAATCTTGTCACCTTTTGGCTTTTGGGAATACCAGAAATTACTTTGTATTGTGAAGAAATTTGACCTTGATCTATACAGTGGCTAGGTAAGAAGGACAATGTTAGAGGTGGCTGAGTACAGCTGTTTAATAGTTATTATTACAAGGGCTTCTCTTTGCACATTTATACAAGAAAAACATAGTTTGGGCACCTAGAGGCTATGGAAACACTCACCAAAGAGGAATAAAACTCCCCTGGGGGATCCCAGAGTGGAGTGATTAGCACTGGGTTGGCCACCAGCCTCAGGAAAATGACCTTACAGTGAGGTGCACTATGGAAGTGTAACAGAATTAAAGGTCTGAAAAAAGACAAATTGTTTTATGAGTTGTCTCTTTAAAATTCCTCACCCTTTTTGAGGAATTAAAACCTACGTCTGTTTTTCTCACAGAATAACAAACCATTTCCTGCTATCTTTGCCACTACCACTGCCCTTTGAATAACACTCTTGTCTCTAGAATCATATGTTCAGAGTACGTGTATACACCCAGCACATAGTAGGTGCTCAAATATTAATCTCCTCCGCACCTTCCTTATCTACCATGTACCATCCATTTCCCCATGATTCCAACCCCACGGTAAACGACATTTACATGTTATGAAAACATCTATTGGGTAAAATCAGATCTTACTTGGATAAAGGAATTCTGACATTTATATAAGCATTTGGTAGACAGAAAAGAATAACAGGGAGGAAGGTATTCTTCTGTGCAATATTTTTATGTTTAAGGAAGAAAGGTAGAAAATTACTATGTAACTTTGTCCAGGTTACTTTGACTGAAACATGTGTTTTTGGTGGATTTCTTTTGCTCACAGAACTCTCTAAATGCAACTTCTTGCTGGACTCCTCACCCATCATCATGTTGGAAATCCTTACTAGACCTATGTATTTAGGGAGTTTCGTCAGAAAACATTTTTAACTTGTAGTATTTAAAAGAATCATATTTACTGTGCTGAGTAGATTCCTGATGCCCCTGATTCAAGGCCTTAGCTCCTAGAGGGCATTTCAAGACCCAGCCTGGACCAGAGGGAACCTACTGTCCTGAAGGGAAGGACTCAGTCCTGACAGGATTTGCCACCTGCTGACTTAAGACTCCTTCGGTCTCAAATAAACATCAGTGGTAGCCAAGCAGTAGTTGCCGTGGGCCTTAGGCAAGATTGTGCTGGCTTCAGGTGTGACCTGGCACAGTCCCAGCTGTGGTGGCTGTGGAGGACTGCTCACATCATCTCTCCCCCAGCTCCAGGCAGCCCAGAGTGGAAAGTGAGACTCTTTCTGTTTGGGGGAAAGTGAGGGTAGAGAGTGAAAGACTCTGCCTGGCAACCCAGAGAATTCTCCCACATCTCACCCATGTCCACCAACAAGGTACCAACAAGAATCTCCAAGAGTTGCAACATTACTGGGTTTGTGGTACCCCCTACTCCCGATATGTCTGCAGTGACCAAAGACTTAGATCACAACATTCAATTCCCTGCAGTGACCAAAGACTTAGATCACAGCAATTCAATTATTGGCTGCCCCAGGAGGTCCAAGCTCTAATTTTTGTCTCTTCATCCCCATGAATTTGCCAGAAGCTCTGCTTGTATAGTTCTCTTCCCAGATTCTGATACCATGAAAGAGTTTGCAAATGTCTTGAAGGTAAAAGTGGTTTGCTTGGCTTATCTCTCTGTGATCTTGATTTCTCAAGTTTTAGTTGCCTCAATAGCTCTCTGATGCCTTCAGATAGATGTTTTTGGGAGTATTATATCTAATTTTTCTAGTTGTTTTTGGAAAAATAGTTGTTCTTCCATAAGCTACTCTGTCATGTTAAGATCGTAAAGTCACACATGCGTTTTTTGGCACCTGAATTTTATAACATCATGAATATCTTCTATATTTTATAATTTCTATGAGTTCTTTAAAGGAATTGTGTGCATATATGTGTGTGTATGTGAGTGGGTCCTATATATGCTTTTAGTTGTAGAGGCCTTTCTACAGGGCAGTTTCAATTTTGTT
Organism: Lemur catta; assembly: GCF_020740605.2. NCBI lineage: Eukaryota > Metazoa > Chordata > Mammalia > Primates > Lemuridae > Lemur > Lemur catta. The sequence continues at coordinate 160,035,994 of NC_059128.1, forward strand.
TTAGCTGGTACTGTACAGGCTAAATCACTTTTGTATTGGCTATCATGTTTGTTTCTGTGCTTGGAGCTTATGCATGTATAGTATCCATATTTGATCCTCATGTATGCATAGTATAAGATCCAGTTTCTCTCAGGTAATTCTGTCTCCACTCATGGCTTGAAGTGGTTGACTGATTTATGTTGCAATTTTGGGCTAGTAAGTTGAGATTTTCTGATCTTTGTTCACTGAATATAAAATGTTTTCCTTCCATTGATGAAACCATAGTCTGGGTCATGTGAACAAAATTGTACAATTGTGTTCAAAACTCCATTGACACTCAATGAAAGCAAATTTAGAGCCATTATATGGAAACACTATTACTTAAAGCATTTACTTATAGCTATTACTTATAGCAGGCAATAAACTACCAGAATATATTATCCACAAGAGATTTATAGGCTAAAAATAGAAATACCTGACAGAGTATTCCTAGAAATTAGTGAAAGTAGGAAAATTGATAATAGATCTAATATACATTAACATTTTTAGCTTCAAGGCTAAAATGTAGGAGTGGTGTCACCATTGGAAGGGGAAGAGAAGGGAAAGGAACCTTAATATGTTAACTCCTTATATGTGCCAGATATTTTATATGTTTAATTTCTTTTGCTCCTCCAAACAATCTTATTAGAAAAATATTGGCCTCCTCATTTTATTTTATTTTATTTATTTTATTTTATCTTAAAAATTTTTTTTATTGATACATAATAATTGTACATATTCATGGTGTACATCTAATATTTTGATACAAGCATATAACATATAAAGATCAAATCAGGGTGGCCTCCTCATTTCATTAATGAGAAAATCGTGACTTAAAGAAGCAACTCATTTAAAGTCACAGAATTCCTTTAAATGCAGCATAGCTCTAAATTCAATTCCTTTCAGTTTATCAGTATATATTGAATGGAAATTGGGGGTATAGAGGTGGAAGAAGATAGACTAGGTCTCTGATTTATAAATGGACGAGATGCCCTTTTGGCATCTCTCTCTCTCCTTTGCTTTTAGTGTTTTTTATTTGTATAAATTTATGGGGTACAAGTGTAATTTTGTTACATGTATAGATTGCACAGTGGTAAAGCCAGCCACAGCTTTTAGAATCACTTTTCGGCTTTTCTTAAAGTACCTGTTTTCCTCTGCCATGTCATAGTTAATTCTGTATGTAATAATCTTTTTAGATGTCAGTCATTCATTCTGGCATGTTAGTTCCTTGAGTATAGTGACAGAATTATACACATTTTTGTGTCCTTAGTGCTTAACATTGTATATGATGCATTAGGTGAATAAATAAATGAACAGGTAGTAGTTGCTAGATCCAATATTCTTTTAAATTTTTTTAAATTTTGCATATTACAGGGGTACAAATGTTTAGGTTACATATATTGCCTTTGCCCCACCTGAGTCAGAGCTTCAAGCATGTCCATCCCCCAGATGGTGCGTACTGCACCTATTAGGTGTGAATATACCCATCCCCTCTTCCCCTCTCCCATCTTCCCGACACCCGATGAATGTTATTACTATTATATGTGCACTTAAGGACATGAACAGAAACTTTTCAAAAGAAGATAGACTAATGACCAACAAACATATTAAAAAATGCTCAAAATCTCTAATCATCAGGGAAATGCAAATCAAAACCACAATGAGATATCACTTATCCCCAGTGAGAATGGCCTTTATCAAAAAGTCTCAAAACAATAAATGTTGGCATGGCTGTGGAGAGATAGGAACACTCATACACTGCTGGTGAGACTGCAAACTAGTATAACCTCTGTGGAAAGCAATATGGAGATACCTTAAACAGACACAAGTATATCTACCATTTGATACAGCAATCCCATTACTGGGCATCTACCCAAAAAGAACAAAAGACATTCTATAAAAAAGACATCTGCACTAGAATGCTTATAGATCCAATATTCTAATGGAGATTCATCTTACAGCAAAGCCTGTGCTGTTTCCCTTATTCCACGGTGCCATGGAAAGAGGAGAGTGTGCTAGGAGAAGCTGCCTAATGAAATATGCCAATGATATGTTCTTCAGTGTATAAGCTGTGTATTCGCACAGATAGAATGAATCATATTTCACTTTGACTTTGGAAAGAGTTGGCTTTGATAATTCACACAAATAACGTCTCCCTTTGTACCACATATCATCTTTTACTGAATAATGGGAAATGAAAATGACTAACAGTGATATAAATTGCTATCTTCACCAATTTCTTTTAAATTGTTTTGACTTTAAATATATTTGTGTTATTATTTAAAGCACAGTGATTTAACAGTGATATTAATGGCTAACTTCTCCAATTTTCTTTAAATGGTTTTGCTCATAGATATATCTTTTTTATTATTAAAAACACAGTAAATTCTAATGGATAGTTGGTTTAGTTTCCCTAGGAAGGTTTGAAATTGCTTTGCTAGATTAATTTAGCAAGACTTCATTTTTGACAGCATCTTCAGAAGTCTATGGCAGTAATTTTCATGTAGACAAAACTGTTATAACCCTGGGGCTCTGGAACATTGTGGTTTTAAAAAGACTGTAACCACATTTAAGTCTCACACAGGAGTTTTGTGGTGAGTGGTCCAGGCAAGGACAGCTCAGCTCCACACAGTCATTCAGGGACGTAAGTTTCTTGCACCTTGTAGTTTCTCCACACCGTGTATCCTCATCTTCATCTGCATGGTAGAGCCGATTCTCAGGAACAGCAGAATGGGAAGGAGTAGCACTTCCAAGTAATTTTTACTCATAAGTAAGTGAAATGTAAGTTGGACACTTTACTTCTGCTCATGTTAAATTCGTGACATGCTACATTTTGTTTTAAGGGTGGTCAGGAAATACAGTTTTCGTTGGGCAGCTATTGCTTAAATTTTATTACAGTAGAAGAAGAGAGTAACAGTTTTGCTAGGCAACTAGCAGTCTCCACTACTAATGGTAGTACTGGAACTAACATGACAGAAAATGAGCTTTTGGGGTGGGTTCTGGAAAATCTTTGATATTGGTTAGTTATAAAAAGTGACTTAATATGGCTCAGATGCTTTCAGAAAACTGGAAATTTATGCATTTTAATTTTCTAAGAAGAATTTGTTTAGTTAGTTCTGAAAATCTATCTCTATTCCAATTCAGGATAGTTGACACAACATAATTCCAATTTTTTAAATAAAATTTTTATATTTTTTAAATTGATATATCACAGTTGTACATATTTTGGGGTCACATTTGATATTTTGATACATATATACAATGTGTAATAATCAAATCAGGTTAACTGGGATATCTATCACCTCAAACATTTATCTTTTCTTTGTGTTGGGAACACTGCAATAACTCTAGCTATTTTGAAATATATAATAAATTATCAACTGTAATTTTCCTACTGTACTATTGAATACTAGAAGTTATTCCTTCTATCTAACTGTATTTTTGTACCCATTAATCAACTCTGCATTCCCACCTCTCCCCTTCCTGTTCCAGCATTTGGTAACCACCATTCTATTCTCTACCTCCATGAGATTTACTTTTCTTTAGTTCCCACAGATGAGTGAGAACATGTTGTATTTGTCTTTCTGTGCCTGGCTTATTTCACTTACATAATAGCCTCCAGTTACATCCTTTCTACAAATGATAGGACTTTATTCTTTTTATGGCTGAACAATATTCCATTGTGTATATATACAACATTTTCTTTCTCTATTCATCTATTGATGGACACTCAGGTTGATTTCAAATCTTGACTGTTGTGAATAGTGCTGCAATAAACGTGGGGTCACAGATATCTCTTTGATATACTAATTTCCTTTCTTTTGGATATATATCCAGCAGTGGGATTGCAGGATCATATGGTAGTTCTAGTTTTAGTTTTTTGAGGAAACTTTATAATATTTTTCATAATAGCTTTACATTATGGAAAACTTTACATTCCTACTTTTTACATTCCCATCAATAGTGTACCAGTGTTCCCTTTTGTGTGCATCCTCACCAGCATCTGTTATTTTTTGTCTTTCTGATGATAGCCATTCTAACTAGGTTGAGATGATATCTCCTTGTGGCTTTGATTTGCATTTTTCTGATGATTAGTGCTGTTGATCGTTTTTTCATATGCCTGTTGGCTGTATGTCTTTTGAGAAATATCTTTTCAGGTCTTTTGCCTACTTTTTAATTCTCTTTTACAAATTAATCAGAAGCACATTACTTGCCTGCTGCCCATGACCATCTCTGGTCAGTTGGATGTAGATTCCAAAGCACAAAGACAAGGAATTTGTCTTTCCCAGGTGTTAATGACTTTCTGAGCCATTCAGGCTGAGGTGTGACTTTATTTAATAGGAATTTATCAAGTGTTGCTCATTGAGAATGAACCTTTTGACACAGGCTACTATCAAGCATTCTTGTCTAGTTATTTCACACTTTTCAAGTGTTGTGTTAAGTCTTCTTAAATGTGAGTTGATGGAGTGGAGCCCTTTTGGGCCTCCTGGTGTATCTAAAGTGCTATTTATGTTAGGTTCTAAATTGGCCAAATTATCTTTATCACCACTGAAAACACTGGCTTGCAGGGGGCATATGGGAAATCTCTATACTTTCCACTGAATTTTGCTGTGAACCTAAAACTGCTGTAAAAATAATCTAATAAAAATAAACAAATACTATTAATGGTTTGTAGATGGACTGGTAATTCAGCCTGAATAGAACATTTTATTCTTTTCAGCTCCTCCTCATTCCCTTCCCTCCTCCCCTTCCTCTCCTTTCACACCTGCTTCAGAGGTAACATTCTTATAAATAGTGGCAGAAAGTAAACAAATGATTATCTGGGGACAGGGGTTTAGGAGGCTTGATTACAAACGGGCACAAGGAAACTTTTTGGGGTAATAGAAATATTTTATATCCCAATCATTTTGGCAGTTTCAAGTGTGTATATGTGTATAATTTGTTAAATCTCATTGAATTATACACTTCAAATGGGTGCGTTTTATTGTGTTCAATTATTAGTTAGTAAAGTTAATTAAAAAAATCCCCCAAATGAACCTAAACTCCTAACTTCCAAAATCTACACTTATTATCCAGGGAAGTTTGACATCAGAGTAAACTCTTAGTACTCTAATATTTAGCTTCTTTTTCTTTCTAGCACCTGGGAATTTCCCTTTATTTCATATACCCTTACATAAAAACAGAAAAGAAAAGAAGGTAAGAAATAAAGAAGAAAAAAAAACACTTAAGGATGGTTATATTTTATGTAGCATTTTTAGGCTTTTGTTGGCTGGGAAGAGTTTAAAAACCAGTTTAAAAACCATTAGTGTTTTGAATCTCAAATTTCCATGATAATTATGAAAGTATGTAAATAATGTAAATCTTTCTTATTTCTCTCCTTAAAACATTTCAGTAAAAAAATTTTCAGTAAAATTTCAGTAATTTTTTACTATTGCATTGCAGAATGCTGAGTCCTGCTTGGTGGTGTGGATGAAGTAAAAAATTTTCTAAAGAAGGTTAGGTGCATCCAGATCACAGTCAGATGTCTGGAGAACTAAATGCTCAAGTCACATATCACTCAGGACTCCTACAGAAGTGAGTGCCCTTCTAGAAGTTCCTGGGTGATAAAAACAATATACTTTCATTCAGGTACCACTGCATTTCTTAAAAATCTTCTATTGAGGACATATTGTATAAATTCACTCTTATGCTCCTTTTTGGCCGTACCATTCCACAACTCCGTATTTCTTGCCTTATGGAAGGCTTGTATTTCTCTGAAGAAGCCATTCATTCCTACCTCTGCATGTTTGCCTTTCCTTCTGTTTCACATACTTTTTCCTTTTCATGCATTTGATGAACTTATGTTTGTCTTTCAAATTTCCCTTTATCCGAGAAACTTTGCTAGCCAAATACAGGCAAAGTTAGTTACCTTTATCTCTATATCCTATAGCATCTTGCATTAGGGACCTCAACCCATATTAATAGTTTATTCACAAATCTGTCTTCCCCACTACACTGTGAACACCTGGAGGACAGGAAATGCATTCTAAATCTTTTGCCTAACACTGACCTTGGCACATAGGTAGCTCTTGATAAATAAATCCATGTCGCTGAATAATAAAATTTCCTTCAGAGTTTAGGGTAAAGCAAAGGGTTGAATTTTTGAAATAAACTAGTGTATTTCTTTCTAACAATAATGAAAGGTACATACTTATTCCCCTATTTCTCTGTCAGAAACTCAGGGAAAAATTTCTAATGAACAATTCTACAGCTTCTTGGTTTTTGCTTGTTTGTGTTTGTCCTTGGTTCTATTTTAACCATCTTTGACCTTATTCTGCCTGTGTTTTTTAATGTAAGCAACCCTCATTTTTTTTAATTTTTAATTTTAATTATTATGTGTACATAATAGTTGTATGTATTTGTAGGGTACATGTGATGTTTTGGTACAGCATAAAATATGAATTATCAAATCAGGGTAATTGGAGAATCCATCATCTCAGGCATTTATTATTTCTTTGTGTTAGTGAGATAGTATAGGAGATGGGGTTTGGCCTCCTGCCTGAGCCTTGAACCAAAGCTTAAGTCTGCTTACAATACTGGAAAAAAGCTTTGAAAATGATTAACACCCAGCTTCAATAGAAAGAAGGTAGTTCTGCTTTCTTTAACAGGACATGGCAACCATTGGAGCAGGGGTCTGCTGGCCCCAGAGCCAGCACAAACTTGTTAATGCCAAGATGAAACCCAAACTTGACTGCTCATAAACCTTTGCCTCATTTTAATGCTAAAAATCATGCCCAAGGGTGGAGATTTAACATACAAATGAGATGTGATATATGAAGAAGCATGATTGCCATACGGGCAGCTGCCAAAAAAATTCTGCCTCCATGTGATATGATTTCAATGCTGGCGTCAAACTTTCTCTCTCTCCCCTTTAAAAGTTCCCCAGCCCTTTGTTTGGAGAGCCAGTCTGGTTGCTCCTTAACAGCACTATCCCCCTTTTGTTTGAGCAACCCCCCAACCCCAATAAAGACTTGCCTGTATAAATTCGTTTTTTTGGTCTCTTGCCAATTTCTATTGACTCATGGACTGGACCAAGGACCATGAGGTCAGTAACATTAGGAACATTCCAGTTCCACTTATTTAGTTTTTAAAGTATACCACAACTTATTGTTGATTATAGACACTTTGTTGTGTTATCAAATATTGTTCATTCTATGTAACTATATTTTTGCACCCATTAACCATCCCCACTTTATCCCCCCTCCCTACTATACTTCCCAGACTCTGGTAACCAACATTCCACTCTCTGTCCCCAGGAGACTGATTGTTTTTAATATTTAGTTCCCACATATGAGTGAGAACATGAGATATTTGTCTTTTTGTGCTTGGCTTATTTCACTTAACATAATATTCTCCAGTTCCATCCACGTTGTTGCAAAAGGCAGGATTTCATTCTTTTTAATGGCTATATAATATTCCATTGTGTATATGTACAACAATTTCTTTATTCATTCATCTGTTGATGGACATTTAGGTTGATTCCAAATCTTGGCTATTGTGAATAGAACTGCAATATCATGGGAGTGCAGATATCTTTTTGATATACTGAATTTCCTTCTTTTGGATATATACCTAGCAGTGGGATTGTGGGGGCATATAGTAGTTCTATTTTTAGCTTTATGAGGAACCTCCATAATATTCTCCATAGTGGTTGCACTAATTTACATTCTCACCAACAGTGTACAAGGGTTCCCCTTTCTCCACATCCTCTCCATCTCTCGTTATTGACTATCTTTTTGGTAAAAGCTACTTTAACTGGGGTGAGATGGTATCTCATTGTAGTTTTGATTTGCATTTCTCTGATGACTAATGATGTTGAGTATTTTTTCATATACCTGTTGGCTATTTGTATGTCTTCTTTTAAGAAGTGTCTGTTCAGATCATTTGCCCATTTTTTAATAAGATTATTTGAGTTTTTTCCAATTGAGTTGATGGAGCTCCTTATATATTCTAGTTATCAATCTCTTGTCAGATGAATAGTTTGAAAATATTTTCTCCTATTTTATGGGTTGTCTCTTCATTTTGTTGATTGTTTCCTTTACTGTGCAGGAGCTTTTTAGCTTGATGTGATTCCATTTGTCCAATTTTGCTTTGGTTTCCTGTGCTTTGGGGAGTATTACTCAAGAAGTTCTTGCCCAGAATGTTTTGAAACATTTCCCCAACATTTATTGAAAAGACTGTCCTTTCCCTGCTATATATTCTTGGTATTTTTGTCAACGATAAGTTCACTATAGATGTGTGAGTTTATTTCTAGGTTCTCTATTCTGTTCCATTGTTCTATGTGTCTGTTTTTATGCCAGCACCATGCTGTTTTGACTACTACAGCTCTGTAGTATAATTTGAAGTTAGGTAATGTTATTCCTGCAGTTTTGTTCTTTTTGCTGAGGATAGCATTGTCTATTCTGGGTCTTTTGTGGTTCCATATAAATTTCAGGATCATTTTTTTTATTTCTATGAAGAATGCCATTGGTATTTTGATGGGGATTGGATTGAATCTTTAGATCACTTTGAGTAGTACGGACATTCTTCTAATCTATGAGCATGGAGTATATTTCCATTTTTTTTGTGTCCTCTTCAATTTCTTTCATCAATGTTTTATAGTTTTCATTATAGAGATCTTTCACTTTGGTTGAGTTTATTCTTAGATATTTTATTTTATTTGTAGGTATTGTAAATGGGATTAATTTCTTGATTTCTTTTTCAGATTGTTTACTGTTGGCATATATAAATGCTACTGATTTTTGTATGTTGATTTCATATCCTGCAGCTGTACTGAATTTGTTTATAAGTTCCAGTAGTTTTTGGGTGGAGTCTTTAGATTTCTCTAGATATACGATCATATTGTCTGCAAACAAAGATAATTTGACTTCTTCCTTTTCAATTTGGATGCCCTTTATTTCTTTTTCTTGTCTGATTGCTCTAGCTAGAACTTCCAGTACTATGTTGAATGACAGTGGTGAAAGCAAGCATCCTTGTCTTGTTCCAGATCTTAGTGGACAGATTTTTGGTTTTTACTCATTCAGAATGACACTAGCTGTGGGTCTGTCATATATGGGTTTTATCATGTTGAAGCAAGTTCCTCCTTTTGAGATGTTTTTTCATGAAAGGATGTTGAATTTTATTGAATGCTTTTTTGGCATCAATTGAAATGAGCATATGGTTTTTGTCCTTCATTCTGTTAATATGATGCATCACATTGATTTGCCTATGTCGAACAACCTTGCATCCCTGAGATGAATCCCACTTAATCATGTGAATAATCTTTTTAATGTGTTGTTGAATTTGGTTTGCCAGTATTTTGTTGAGGATTTTTACATCTGTGTTCATCAGAGATGTTGGCTTATAGTTTTCTTCTTTTTGTTGTATCTTTGTCTGGTTTTGGTATCAGGGTGATAAAAGCCTCTAGAATGAGATTTTTTTATTTCAGCATATTATGGGGACACACAAGTTTAGGTTACGTATATTGCCCTTGGCCCCCTGAACCCCGAGTCAGAGCTTCAAGCATGTCCATCCCCTAGACGGTGTGCATCACACTCATTATGTATATATACAGCCATCCCCCCCACCACATCTGCCTGACACCCAGTTCATCTTATTCCTAAATGTGCTCTTAGGTGATGATCAGTGAAACCAATTTGATGGTGAGTACATTTGGTGCTTATTTTTCCATTCTCGGGATACTTCACTTAGTAGAATGGGTTCCAGCTCTTTCCAGGAAAATACAAGAGGTGCTATATCATGGAAATAGAATGAGGTTTGAAGTATACCTTCCTCCTCAATTTTTGGGAATAATCAAGTAGGATTAGCATTAGCTCTTCTTTGAATGCTTGATAGAATTCAGCAGTGAAACCTTTGGTCCTGGGCTTTTCTTTGATGGGAGACTTTTTAGTTCTGCGTCTATCTTGTTACTTAATATTGGTTTGTTCAGGTTTTGGATTTCTTTGTCGTTCAATCTTGGTAGGTTGTATGTGTTTAAGAATTTATCCATTTCTTCTAAGTTTTTCAATTTATTGGCATATAGTTGCTCATTGTAATCTTTAATGATCCTTTGAATTTCTGCAGTATCAGTTGTAATGTCTCCTTTTTCATCTCTGATTTTATTTATTTGAGCCTTCTTTCATTTTTTTCTTAGTCTGGCTAAAAGTGTTTCAGTCTTTTCAGAAAACCAACTTTTCATTGATCTTTTATATTTGTTTTGGTTTCAATTTCATTTATTTTTGCCCTGCTCATTATTATTTCTTTTCTTCTACTAATTTTGGGTTTGTCTTCCTTTTGTTTTTCTATTTCTTTAAGATGTATCATTCGTTTGTTTATTTGAAGCTTTTCTAATTCTTTTTGATGTAGGCACTTATTGCTATAAACTTTCCTCATTTTACTACTTTTGCTGTATTGCATAGGTTTTGACATCTGTGTTTTTATTTTCATTTGCTTCCAGAAATTTTTAAATTTCCTTCTCAATCTCTTCATTGGTCCACTGGTCATTCAGGAGCATGTCATTTAATTTTCATGTGTTTTTTTAGTTTCCGATGTTCCTCTTGTTATTGATTTCTACTTTTATTCCATTGGGTCAGAGAAAATAATTTATATGATTTCAATTTTTTTTGAAATTTTAAAGACTAGTTTGTGGCCTAACATATGATCTATCCTTGAGAAAGATCCATGAGATAATGAGAAGAGTGTGTATTCTGCAGCTGTTGCATGAAATGTTCTGTAATATCTATTAAGTCCATTTGGTTAATAGGACAGATTAAGTACAATGTTTCTTTGTTGATTTTCTGTCTGAATGATCTATCCAATGCTGAAAGTGGAGTGTTGAGGTCGCCAGTGATTGTTGTATTGGGTTTTATCTCTCTCTTTAGCTCCGATAATATTTGCTTTATATATTTGGGTGCTCCAATGTTGAGTGCATCATATACTTACAATTGTATTCTCTTGCTGAATTGACCCCTTTATCATTATATAATGACCTTCTTTGTCTCGTTTTACAGTTTTTATTTTGAAATCTATTTTATCTGATAAAAGTACAGCAACTACTGATATTTTTTGGTTTCTATTTGAATGGAATATATTTTTCCATTCCTTTATTTTTAGTCTATGTGTGCTTTTATAGGTGAAGTGTATATCTTGTAGAAAACATATAGTTGGGTCTTTTTGCCCCTACCCATTCAGTCACGCTATGTCTTTTGATTGGAGAGTTCAGTTCATTTGCATTCAATGTTGTTGTTAGGGAAGGACTTTCTACTACCATGTTGTTATTTGATTTCTGGTTGTTTTGTAGTCCTTTCTTTCTTTATTCCTTCCTTCCTGTCTTCCTTTCGTAAAAGTGATTTTCTTTGGTAGCATGTTTTAATTTCTTGTTTTGTATTTTTTATGCATGTGTTGTAGTTTTTTTGATTTGAGGTTACCATTAGGCTTGCAAAAAACATTTTGTAACCAATTATTTTAAATATTTGACAACTTTGCTTACAAGAAAACAAACAAGAAGACAAAGAAAAGAAAAATCTAACAGAAATTCTACACTTTAACTTCATCTGCCCCCCTGCTTTTTAACTGTTTGTTGTTTCTATTTATACCTTTTTATGCTATCTATCTCAAAATGTTGTAGTTATTTTTGATAGGTTTGTAGCTTAGTTTTCCTACTCAAGGTATAAATGGTTTATACACTATAGTTACAGCAATATAGTATTCTGTATTTGTGTACTTACTGTCACCAGTGAGTTGTGTATCTTCAAATGATATCTTACTATTCATTAACATCCTTTTCTTTCCTATTGAAGAACTCCTTTTAGTATTTCTTGTAGGATAGGTCTGGTGTTGATGAAATCCCTCAGCTTTTGTTTGTCTGGGAAAGTATTTATTTCTCCTTCATGTATGAAGGATAATTTTGCAGCGCATAATATTCTAGGGTTAAGGTTTTTTTTCCTTCAGCACTTTGAATATGTCAGGCCAGTCTCTCCTGGCCTATAAAGTTTCCACTAAGAAGTCTGCTGCCAGATGTATCAGAGCTCCTTTATATGTTTTTTTTTTTTCTCTTGGTCTCCTTAGGACCTTTTCTTTATCTATGACTTTAGGGAACTTGATTATTAAATGCCTTGTGGTGGTCTTGTTTGGATTAAATCTGTTTTGTGTTCTGTAACCTTCTTGTACCTGAATAATGGTATCTTTCTCTAGGTTTGGAAAGTTCTCTTTTATTATTTATTTGAGTAAACTTTCTACCCCAATCTCTTTCTCTACCTCCTCTTTATGGCCAATAACTCTTAGATTTGCCCCTTTGAGACTATTTTCTAGATCTTGTAGGTGTGTGTCATTCTTTTTTAATTGTTTTCTTTTTTCTCTTCTGACCATGTATTTTCAAATAGCCTGTATTCAAGCTCACTAATTCTTTCTTCTGCTTTTGTAATTCTGCTGTTGAGTGACTGCTACATTTCTCAGTTTGTCAGTTGAATTTTTCAGCTCCAGAATTTCTGCTTGATTTTTTAATTATTTCAATCTCTTTGTTAAATTTCTATGATAGACTTCTAAATGCCTTCTCTGTGTTGTCTTGAAGTTCATTAAGCTTCTCAGGATAGCTATTTTGAATTCTTTTTTTTTGAAAGGTCACATATTTCCATCAATCTGGGGTTGGTCACTGGTAACTTTTTTAGTTTGTTTGATGAGGTCATGTTTTCCTGGATGTTCCTGATGCTTGTAGAGCTTCATCAGTGTCTGGGCATTGAAGAGTTAGGTACTTAACTTTAATCGTCACAGTCTGGGCTTGTATGAACCTGTCCTTCTTGAGAAGGTTTTCCAGATAGTCAAAGGGAACTGAGTGTTGTGATTTAAGTCTTTGGTCACTACAGCCATTTCAGTACTGGGAGCACCCCAAGCCTAATACTGTGACTCTTCCAGATGCCAGTGGTACTGCCTTGGTGCACTTGGTTAAGATAGGGGAGAATTCCCTGGATTACCAGGCAAAGTCTCTCACTCTCTTCCCTCACTCTCTGTGCTGGGCTGCTGGAGTTGTGTGAGGAGTGATGTGGGTACTCTCTCATGGCCAGTGGAGCTAGGATTGCTCCAGGTCCCACCTGAAGCCAGCCTAGTCTCACCCAAAGCCTGTGGTAAATGTTGCTTGGCTACTTCTGATGTTTATTCAAAGACCAAGGGCTCTTTAGTCAGCAGATTGTGAATCCTGCCAGGACTGGGTCCTTTCCTTCGGGGCAGAATGTTTCCCTCTGACCTATGGTGGGTCTAGAAATGCTGTCCAGAAACTAAGGCCTGGACTCAGGGGCTTCAGGAGTCTGCTTGGTACTTTATTTTACTGTGGCTGAGTTGGCACCCAAAATCCAAAACAAAATTTTCTGAACTCTTCCCTTTCCTTTTTCCAAGTGGAAAAAGATTCTGCCTGAGTTGCACTGCCTGGAATTGGGAGATGAGTGACACAGGCACTGGCTTGGCAGCTGCCTCTGATGTCTCACTGGGTCACATGCACCCTAAACCATCGATCCAGCACAGCTGAAGGAATTTCCCAAAGACTGCAGCCTTTGTGGGCCTGATTGCCTTGCAAATTTATTCCAGGCCTCAGGACTCAGGTTTTGGGACAGAGTATTTCCCTCTGGCTGGGCTGATCTAAATGCTCCCTCTGTGGGTGAGCCTGAATTCCAATGCAGAATCCCCAAATCATTCTTCCTTCCCTGAGCTCACAGATTCTCTCTCCACTCAGTGCACTGGTGAGGCACTGCCAGGGGATGGGGCGGGGTGGTGTAGGCAATGCAAGATTGTTTTTTCTGCCCTCTCTCATGCCTCTTTCCTTGGTATAATGTCAAAGCAGGTACTATGATAACTCACCTGATTTTGGGTTCTTCTGAGGGTGCTTCCTTGCATGGATAGTTGTTGAATTTGGTGTTAGTGCTGAGGGATGATCACTGAGTTTTCTATTTGGCCAACTTGCTCCACCCCCTCCCCAAAAGTTTTTAAGGTATAAAGAGCTAAGTAAAAATTGGAGAACATCAAAAGGCTGGTTTCAAGAGGATGTGCTTAGTAGGAGCATCTTGGAACCAGAAAGAAGTGGGAGCAGTGCCTCTGTAATGTTTCTGAAGGAGAGGACATTTGTTTTTCATCCATCAGAGGCAGAGAGGAATCTCCCTGAGCACCTGGTTAGGTCCTTAACTGGGACCAGTTTAGGGAAATGTATGGAGGCTCACTGATCTGTTGGGTGTATTAGTGCAGTATACAGTCAAATTTTAATAATGCAATTCACACATTTTCCAGAAGCCTTTGAATTCCAAGAATGCCTAATAAATTTAACAGCAATAATTTTCAAGTGTCACAATTCTATAAAGCTGTAAGGAAATTTTACATTTGAAATAAAATTGACTTTCTAAACCCCAAGGTGAAGAAAAAAAATAGTAAATTAGAAACTGAAATGAAGTCAAATTTCTGATCTTTACTTCTTTTCTTTATTTTTTTATTAATTTTTTTGTTTCTTTTTTTTGAGACAGAGTCTCACTCTGTTGCCCAGGCTAGAGTGCTGTGTTGTCAAGCTCACAGCAACCTCAAACTCCTGGGCTTAAGCAATCCTTCTGTCTCAGCCTCTTGAGTAGCTGGGACTACAGGCATGCGCCACCATGCCCGGTTAATTTTTTTCTATATATATTTTTGACTGTCCAGATCATTTCTTTCTATTTTTAGTAGAGACGGGGTCTTGCTCTTGCTCAGGCTGGTCTCGAACTCCTGACCTCGAGCAATCATTCCATCTTGGCCTCCCAGAGTGCTAGGATTACAGGAGTGAGCCACCGTGCTCAGCTATTTCTTTTCTTATACTCATCAGTCTATTCACATCCCCCTGTTTTCTTTCCCCACATGATCCCATTCCTATTATTCTAACTTCAACGTACAATTTCTAGTTTTTGACTATTTTTCTTTGGGGTGACTCATGAACACATAGGATTTCTATTCCTACCACATAACTTCTTAGGAAGAGGTTCTTGAAGCCCATTGCAAACTTCAACTGTTTAATTCTTCACTTACCCTCTAGTCTAAGGGAAAAAGTGTAACTCAGGAGTCAAACAAGGGCCTTCATCTTCAGGGTTTCAGAATAGTAATTCAATTATATTGTGAATTCAATTCTTTGAAAGTGTATGCCTGGAGTATTACCATATCTTGAGTTAATCAAAACCACACTTGTATCACTTCCTCAAATACAATTATTCTTGCATTCTACTCCCAATGAGACTTTTCTCCTTGTTCCACCTATTTCTAAAAAAAGCCACTGGTTTTACTTAAATAATACACAAGGGTGTTATGCAAATCTGGACTGAGTAGAAAGAGGGGTGGGGAGTGGGGAGGGTCTGCTAAGGTAACTAGGAAGCTACTTAGAGTCTACCATCTTTTTATAGAGCTGCCTGGAGCTTTGCTAGAAGTTGCATACCTGGTAGCAGGTACAACCTATCCTTAGAGTCTAGCCTGATTTCCACTCCCTGGGGCAGTCTGAAGACCTTTCTATGATTTCATTGCCTTCTTATACCTTATATCCCAGGCCAAGAGTTGGCAAACTATAGCCTGTGGCCAAATTTTTATGTTTTTATACAGTAAAAATAAGAATGGCTTTTACCTTTTTAAATAGTCAACAAAAAAAAAAAATCAAAAGGAGAATAATATTTTGTGACACATGAAAAATTATGTGAAGTTCTAATTTCTGTGTCATATTTGTCCAGGCCTGCTTCCATGCTACAATGGCAGAGTTGAGTAGTTGGGACAGAGAGTATATGGTCCATACTTGCTAAAATATTTACTGTATGGCCCTTTATAGAACATATTTGCCGAACCTAGGCCTATTTCTTCTCTCAGCTCCTATACTCCCTTGTCCATGTGAGCTGTTTTTAATTTGCCTCAGGACACCCTGGTTGTGTAAGCCCATTCCTTCGTTGTTTTGAGCAAAAAAAAAAAAATCCCCATCAAATATATATAGATTTTTGAAGAATTTACTGAGTTTTGGGGGAAAAACACAAGAAGGGATCACAGAACACACTACATTTTTGCCACTTTGCTTGCAACACCATTTTCTCCTTTTTCTTTTTCCCCCTTTTCATCTAGCATAACCAAGAATTTCCTTCAGGTCAGTTCCATTAACTCTCAGGTTCCCTGCAGGTCTCGGCGTCTATCCAAGGCTGGTATACAGAGGAATTGTTTCCAAACAAAGCTAGTGCTGTCCTGAAAAGGAACTCTGGTGAGCACAATTTTTTTCCACTTCATTACTACAGGAGGACAGTAGTTCTCTGGAGATTTCACTGCAGCTCAGAGCCTTCTCTGGGTGCTAATGACTTTGCATTCCAATACTCTTAAATGGGATCTCAGTTGGATCATAAAGTCTTTTACAAGGGGCATGTCATCTATGTGTTCATTTAGGCATCAGAACTCTGGATGGTCTTTCAACTTTAATCCTTTTGCCTAGATCAATGAAGGAAGGGATCAGAGGCTGTTCTTTCAGCTACGTAAACCCATAATTATAGCAGTCTGATTTTTATTGTACAATGCTTAGAAATTTGGTTTTTAATCAAAACAACACACTTAGAACTTGAGTGAGAATGGTGTGTCAGTGATCAGTTGTTACATGGAAAGATTGCCTGGTGAGTAGCTGGGATTATTAAAATCTACAGCAGTGTCAGAAATTCTGGCTAGAGTTCTGGTTGAGGGTGATTAGAGGATATTTATCAAGCTCTTTTCAAGGCTGTGCTTTGTTCTTCCAGTCACAGGTTTAGAAGAGTTCTTGGGAGCATAGTTACAGACAGTAAAATATGTATATGAAAAATGTAACATTTTCTTTCAGCATAGAAGAAGAGATATAGCAAATATATTTGCATATTGTCATAAATTTCTAGTTAAGATGGAGTTGAAAATTCTACAATTCTAAATAATAATGATACACAAGGGTGTTATGCAAATCTGGACTGGGTGGGGAGAGTGGGGAGTGGGGAGGGTAACACACATGTGGAATGATAGATGAAATTTAAAAGACATGGGTGGGCTCAAAATCTAGAGAAACATCTCTGTGGCCAGAAAAATCAAAGGTTTGATTGGGTTTCAAAGTGTGGATTTGCCAGGCTATGCGTGAACATGCATATGGGGACTATAGGGGACTCACTGTTTAATGTCCCCTGCTCTGGAAGACACAGAGAGAGGCTATTGTGGGCCAATGATTAATAAAAGTCTGGGAGCCCAGGGAATTGGAATTTGGCATCACCAACAGGAGCTGAACCAGCCTCCCACTGGCTCAGTGAATGTACTGCTTCTGCTGTATTTCCTCAAATCACTCTGGGGCAAAGACTTTGAATTTCCAGTATAAGACTGAAGGTCTGCGTGCAGTCAACCTGGAATGGAAAGGAATGAAGGAGTGGGGTGGAGGGAAAGAGAGAGAGAGAGAGAGGCAGAGAGTGCAAAAGCTTTCACTTGAAGAGTCTAAGGCTCAAAATTCTACAACAAATGAAGAAATCTTAGAAATCTTAAGCTAAGAATTATGGTAAAATAAATCAACAATCATGAAAAATTAGTTCATACAAAAAAGAAAAAGCACAACAAATTCCAAAGTAATAAAGCAGATTGACAATTTTGACTACATAAAAAGAAAATATTTATTACAAAAGCCACTGCCCTGATGGTGGTAGTTAGATAGGATTTGATTACTAAAGACTACTCGTAGGAACCCAAATAACAATGCTTACAAATCTATAAGTGTGTTTTTTTGCAGCCCAATGATACAACATAGCAACAGCATTAAAATCAAGATATCATAGCTAAAGCCAGCCTGGCAGCAAGGGGTCTGGATTGCCCAGGTGCAAACCCTAACTATACTCTGTCTGAAGGGTTGTAACAAGATATAATTATCTCTCAGATCAGGAACCACTGACATGTGTACAGAATATCAGAATCAGGAAGCCCCCAAAGGAGTCTCAGACTGGGCTGCTTCTACCTTGCTGCTCACTTAGGCATGTTCCATAACAAGTTTCTATGGCAGAGTTCTTCCAGGGTCTTAATCAGAGCACTTTCAAATAACCAATCTCACTGTTATCAATAAACAGTGCTAACAAGCTAGTATATATTACTCCAAAACTCTCCTGGAATCCATGATTACAAAGCAACACTATTAAATAGTTCATTTTGTGCCTTGATCAGAGGTTGATGTGTGCAGATAATTCAGCAAAGGAGTTCAGGACAATTCTAGGCCTGCAGGAATTAATCCTCATACCATAAATAAAGTCAAAAGGCAGATGACAAACTAGGAAAATAAATTACAACTTATATTGTAGATAAAAGGTTAATTTCCCTAACATATAAAGAACTTCTACAAATCAATATTGAAAAGACTAACACCCAATTGCAAAAAAGTCAGAGGACATGAACCTTACAGAAATAAAATCACTCAAACATAAAAATAAGCATATGAAAAAATATTCAACTTCATTCATGGTAAGGAATATGCATATTGAAACTGCACTGAAATGCCATTTCTCACCAATCATACTGGCAAAGGTCAGAAAGTTTGAGTATACGTTGTTTGCAAGGCTATTGGCTAACCACTCCCCTCACAGCTGGGCAGTGAATTCTTTCTTGAAGGGGTATCTGAGCATGACATTTTACCATCTACTATAGTAAAACATCTCTGATATAGGATGTTTGCATCCATAAACTCTTGCTTATGTCTGTAATCCTAGCACTCTGGGAGGCCGAGGCAGGAGGATCGCTTGAGGTCAGGAGTTTGAGACCAGACTAAGCAAGAATGAGACCCTGTCTCTACTAAAAATAGAAAGAAATCAGCTGGACAACTAAAAATGTATAGGAAAAAAATTATCTGGGCATGGTGGCGCATGCCTGTAGTCCCAGCTACTCAGGAGGCTGAGGCAGGAGGATCACTTGAGCCCAGGAGTTTGAGGTTGCTGTGAGCTAGGCTGATGCCATGGCACTCACTCTAGCCTTGGCAACAAAGTGAGACAGTGTCTCAAAAAAAAAAAAAAAAAAGATTCTGTTTCTACAAAAAATGAAATAAAAAAGTGATTTTCTTCATACATAAATCAGTCAGCATCCTCCCGTTGTACCCAGCCACCCATCTAATATCTCTACTCCTTGTTCCTTGCATTCCAGGTATCATTGCATGTGCTAGTCCCATCACCTGGGATTCAAGAAAATAACAATGCAAATAAAAATCAATACAATGAAAATAAAACTTGATACAGTTCACCAAATTCAATATTGACTAACAAAAACACCTTAATTTTAGAAAAGTTAAAAAGATGAAAATAAATATATTCTAAGTGAAAGTTACAAGATGGGTAGTATTGAATGGGGGTGTGCATGTGCAGTAGTCTAAGATTCTAATATGGATTGAGATGATAGAAATCTGAATATCTAAAATACATATACATGTATTATTTATTTATTTATTTTGTTTCAGCATATTTTGGGGGTACAAAAGTCTAGGTTACGCATATTGCCCCTGCCCCCCACCCCCAAGTCAGAGCTTCAAGTGTGTCCATCCCCTAGATGGTGCACATCGCACTCATTATGAAAAATATATATACATATACTTAAAATTCAGCAGTAAAGATCCTTAAAGAACTATATGGTATTCATTCATTCATTTCCTCTTCAAATATTTATTGGATGTTTCTTCAATAAGCATGCTAGATATTGTGGGGGGGATATCAATGAAAACAAGATAGCAAATCTTTCCTCAAATAGCTTATGCTATTGTCTATAAGGGAAGTAAAATGTGTACATAAATAATATGGAATAGGGGTTGGAAAGCTTTTTCTGTGAAGGGCCAAAGATCAAATATTTTAGGCTTTGCTAGACAACTATCCAACTTTTGTTGCAACTATCCAACTCAGCTTTTGCAGTGCTGAGTTACATATTGCACAGGGCAATATGTAGACAAATGGGTGTGGCTGTGTTCTAATAAAACTTTATTTATAAAGAAGTGGTGGTCTGCATTTGGCACATGTGCCATAGTTTGCTCATACCTGAAAAATATAAAGCAATAATTCCATTTGAGAAATCCACTGAATAGGATTTGAGGGAGAGCTTGCATCTAGTTAGCAACAGTGTAAAAGGACTTCATGGAGGTGACGACTTAATCTGGAAACTTAGTGTTAAGTGGAATATCAACTTTGGGTTATGGTAAGGAGAAAAGTGAGGCTGAGACAGGAAGGAAACTCTTGGTAGAGAAAAAAATGTAAGCAGAAGCACAGTGGAGCTGGTTAGTAAATGAGTGTGCGGTAGCAATTCAGTTTAATTTAAGCACAGTATCATTAAGTGGAATAAAAGGAACATAGGTGGGAAGGAAGATTTGGGCAAAACCAAGAAAGGCTTTATAATTAGGCAAAGGAGACAGCTTGAGTGGGTTGATGGTGAACCATTGTGTCAGAGAGTGGCATTGCCATTCATGCCTTAAAAAGTTAATCTAGTATTCCGGGGTACCTGAAGCTTAAACAACTAGGAGATTCTCTTAAAAAAAAAGGATACAATATTATGAATTTGACATTAGGTGCTGGACCTAATGGAAGGGGCCTGTGTAAGTGCTGGGCCCTGAAATCGAAGTTTCATTAGCTTCCTGGAAAATCTACCTCTATAGGTGGTACGATGTAGGATGGCTACAACAGTAGTCTTGGCAAGAGATAACAAGGAATTGATGTGGAAATGGCAGAGGGAATTGGGAATAAGAGACAAATATGAGACTCTACGGAGGTAAAAATGCAGGGCTTGGCAAATTGTTGGATGCTGAAGGCAAAGAAGAGGAAGAGACAAAGGTGGATCAGAGATTTGTAGTCTAAAGGTTATAAGGAGGATGGTGATGATACAAATAGAACAAGATAACACAAAGGGGGTTCAGGTTTTCAAAGGAAGTGGATGTAATCAGTTTTGACCAGAGTGAATTTGAAATTGTTTAGGTAAAAGTGTCCAGCAGACCACTGAGAATGTGACATTAGGCCAGGTGTGGTGACTCACGGCTGTAATCCTAGCACTCTGGGAGGCTGAGGCAGGAGCATCGCTTGAGGTCAGGAGTTTGAGACTAGCCTGAGCAAGAGTGAGACCCCATCTCTACTAAAAATAGGGAAAATTAGCCAGGCATGGTGGCATGTGCCTGTAACCTCAAATACTTGGGAGGCTGAAGCAGAAGGATTGCTTGAGCCCAGGAGTTTGAGGCTCCAGTGTGTTATGATGACGCCACTGCACTCTAGCTGGGGCTATAGACCAAGACTCTGTTTCCAAAGAAAAAGTGAAATCAGAGATAGAGGAAA
This sequence comes from Lemur catta, assembly GCF_020740605.2. NCBI lineage: Eukaryota > Metazoa > Chordata > Mammalia > Primates > Lemuridae > Lemur > Lemur catta. The sequence continues at coordinate 160,057,320 of NC_059128.1, forward strand.
GAAGTCTGAATTTGGGAGTCACCTATATCAACATGAGTATTGTGACAGATTGAGGTTGTCAAGGGAGAGGAATGCAGAGAGATCAGAAGTCTTTGAATGGAGTGACCTCATTTGGTAAATGTTAAAATGGAAAAATTATGCCTATCGAATTGACACACTATCTGGATGTTTTTATTTTCTTTCTGGCTGCCAAGGTTTTCCATAAATATCCCATAACTTTAGCAGATTATTTAGAATGAAACTACTGTTTATGCTATTTTATTATCCATTAGAAGTTGTAGGTATTGTCCTGAAATTTAACGCTTAAATTATTTATACTCATTTGGACTTTACACACTTCTTTCTTTTCTTTTCTTTTCTTTTCTTTTTTTTTTTTTTGAGACAGAGTCTCACTCTGTTGCCCTGGCTAGAGTGCCGTGGTATCAGCCTAACTCACAGAAACCTCAAACTCCTGGGCTCAAGTGAGCCTCCTGTCTCAGCCTCCCGAATAGCTGGGACTACAGGCATGCGCCACCATGCCCGGCTAATTTTTTCTGTATATATTTTTAGTTTTCCATATAATTTCTTTCTATTTTTAGTAGAGACGGGGTCTCGCTCTTACTCAGACTGGTCTTGAACTCCTGACCTCAAGCGATCCTCCCTCCTCGGTCTCCCAGAGTGCTAGGATTACAAGCGTGAGCCACCGTGCCCGGCCTACACACTTATTTCTTAAGATGACAGTCCATGTGATTTTTAGTCTCCTTTTATGAATATACAAAAATTTATGAAGTATATGCTGCCCTCCTCTGACAGATAACTTTTAAATCTGTCTTCCTTCCCTAGTATTTACAATTACTCTGCCTCACAAGGGGTCAGACCTCTAGAACTAGAAGGAAAGAAGAACTCTTGAGATGCATGTAATTATAAGTAATAATTATGCTCTTTTACTGTAATTACTGTTGCATTTTAGAGCTTCTGTTTGCCCCTTCATGATTCCTTGTGACACTAACAGGATCTAAGAAGTTTGGTACAAGCTTCTGGAAAAAATAGATACACTTTTTGAGAGTGTTTGTCTAATTTTGTGGTCTCAAATGGCTGGTACAAAAAACCCAGGATATTCAGGATGTTAATATCTATTTAATCCGTCATCTTTCCTTTTTTAAGAAACCTAGTTATAATACACATCATATTTTTTCTTAGTATTGTGTTTTTTAAATGTCTTAATTATTTCTTCCCTAATATCTCCCAGTAATATTTTTACTATTTTGAGAAGCATATTCTCCTTCCCAACATTCTTGGGATTATTGGAAACATGGGAGAAGTACCTTCACCACAGAGTTTATTAGAAAAAATACTGTAAAACTGGTTTCCAGCCTGGTTCTTTATCAGAATCATCTGAGAGACCAAAAATACACAGATTTAAATCATGTGCAACCATCAACACTTTATCCCTTGTCTTGGGTTGGCATGCAATACTTTCCTTCTTCTTTCTCTCCCTACATTTGCTCTGAGATATTTCATCCATTCTCATAGCAGAATATCACCTATGTTCAGATGATGCCAAAATTTATGTTTCTAGTCCAGTTCTTCACCTGAATCCAATTACATGCTTGGCATTTCCACTTGGATAATTCACTTATACAGTGTATCTCAAATTTAACATGTCCTGAACTCTATTTTCTACCCCACTCAACCTGTTTTGCTCTAAATCTTTTCCTTGTTAGGGAATAGCCACTACATATCCAGATATGTAGGAATCATCCTTGATTCTTCCTTTTTCCACACCCTATCTCTGTTCTCCACCAATTCATTAGCAATTCCTGTATATTCTTCTAATATAGCTGGAAGCTGTCCATTTCCACTGCCATCGACAACGTCCAAGCTTCTTTTCTGGACTAATGTACAGTCTCCTAAATTGGGCTCTTTGACTCATTCTTGCTTCTCTCATCCTCCAGTGGCCAGTGGGTCTCAGACTGGATTCACCTGAAAAACAGAAAATACTAAAGTTGGGTCTCTGATCCTTCTGACCCGTAACGCATCTCCATCCCTTCACCCACCTTGCTCTACTTTGCTTCCGGGCTCAGCTTCCTCCCCTTCCAAGTAAGTACACCAGTCCACGCGGTGAATCTTGGAAGTGGCTGGGTGCATGTTGTTTGTTGGCTATTTTTCTGCAAAGTAATCCCATCTTATCTTTTAATCATGTATTTGGACTGGGAGAACCCCATTCTTCCAATCCTGTCCCTGCTCCCACTTTGAGGTTAGGAGTATGACCCAGGATTTCAGAATACTCCATCAGCTTAATTAGGATTTTTTTCTGATAGATTTTGGCTGGAGATGTGAGGAGCTGTGAACTGCTGGAGTTGTGAACCTGCCTCATCTCCCCTGACTGCATGAAGTGGGTCATCTCCGGTAGGAGAGTACGTAATCAATATGTGAGAAAAAGAGAATCTTTGAGAGGCAGGTGCTCCATAATATCTCACATAATCCTTACAATAACCCACTAGATTATCTATTACTATCCCCATTTTACTGATAAGAAAAATTAACTACAGAGAGGTTAACTAATATGCTTACATATTACTGCTCAAGTTAGAATACCATTTAGTGGTAAAGAAACATTAGCTTGTGAAAATCAATTTCTGAAGTATCTTTATAATATTAATTCTCTCTATGCAAGGGATAAGTTTATTATGAATATCCACATCAGTATGGAAAAACTATGTCTTAAGAATGAGTATATAATTATTAACACTGGTGAATCAACAGGACATGTGTTTTGCATAAAAGGTTAGTGGTGTTGGTTGTTGGCAGATTTATTAAATGTCTTGGAATGCTGTCGGCTCTGATGGATTAAGGTTGGTTGGAATAGTGCTTCTTCAAATTTAATGTGACTAGGAATCCCCTGGAATCTTATTTAAATGTAGTTTATGATTCAATAGGACGGGGGTGGAGTCTGAAATTCTGCATTTCTAACAAGCTCCCAAGTGATGCCTATGCTGTTGGTTCCTGGATCACTCTTGGAGTAGCAAGGGGTTAGAATATCAGTGACAGAGGTTATATTTATTTCAGAAATCTTCCTGTAGCCTTCTGAAAGATTATAGCCTAAATTGTAATCATATCCAGTAGGATAGCACACAAAATTCATTAGCACTTAAAAGAAAAAAACCAACATCAGTTTGTGCTCATGTGATTACTTTAAGACTTAGATACTCACTGTACTGTTGGTCTGGGGAGAGATTACAGAAAGCTTCTATTAATATAACTCTTCTGGAAACCTGGGTGAGGAGTAAATGCTTACAAACTTTAAATTGGTGACGGGCTGGCTTCAGGAAAAACACAAATGATAGAAGTAAAGAATCTGTAGAAGGGAGATGTTGCTACCTAAGAAGTTAGTCCCTTCCAAATGTCACACTACACAAAGTGCCAGAAGTAAATGACTCTTGCAATTCAAGTTCAGAAAGATTCTTGATAAATGGAAGCCTTAACACTTGCATATAAACAATGAGTTCTTTTTTTTTCCTAAGCGGAAAGAGAGAGAGAGAGAGAGAGAGAGAGAGAGAAAGTTTTATTTCTCTTCCTGTCTATATTTCAACCTGGTTTCCTGAAAAAAAAAAAAAAAAAAAAAAAAAAAAAAAAGCCACTCCTGTAATCCTAGCACTCTGGGAGGCCCAAGCGGGTGGATCGCTCAAGGTCAGGAGTTCGAGACCAGCCTGAGCAAGAGCGAGACCCCCATCTCTACTAAAAATAGGAAGAAATTATCTGGCCAACTAAAATATATATAGAAAAAATTAGCCGGGCATGGTGGCGCATGCCTGTAGTCCCAGCTACTCGGGAGGCTGAGGCAGAAGGATCGCTTAAGCCCAGGAGGTTGAGGTTGCTGTGAGCTAGGCTGACGCCATGGCACTCTAGCCTGGGCAACAGAGTGAGACTCTGTCTCAAAAAAAAAAAAAAAAAAAAGCAATTCATTTTATCAGTTTGTAAATAAGCTAACAGGGCTGGGAACAATTCAGATTTCTGAAAAGTTGAATACCCTGGAGTCCTTCTGCCAAATATATTATGAGAAAAATACCACTCAGTGCCAGTAGGTACACAGCAAAATTAATAAAGTTTGATGTTTATGAGAATTTATAAAAGTGAAGTTTTGAAATAGTTTTACACTGAGAAAGCCCATATTCTTAAAATCAGTACCATTTTTCTTATACCTGGGTGCATGGGACAGTAACATTTGCTTTTTGTTTTTCTTTTTGAAGGGTATGGAATTATTAGCATGAGGCCCTTGGGTTGGGGAAGAAGGTAGTACAGTGTAATGATTTCACTGTCTTTTGTGAAATGTGAAGACAATTTTTTTTTTGTATGAATAGGATTGAAGGCAGTTGTGAAGGTTGTAGCAGACATCTAAGCAAAAGGGATTAATTTAAATTTAGCCCAAAGATGGGCTTGCTAGGCATTACTGAGTTGTTTTCAATATTTCAAAAAGCCTAAAGGAAATTCTGTGGTGATTAGGCAAAAGAGGCTTGTTATAACATCGTGGCTCCTTAATTTTGGCTGATATTATAGAATTTAAGTAGAAAACACTGGTTATCTGGAGCCAGTTGAAAGTAGTGGTTGGGATTTATATGCCTTTGCTTAAAAATGAGTTAAATATTTAATTGTAATATGATGGGCTAAGCCTTTGAAAATATGGAATTGATGTGGACTTAGACAATGAAAAGCCTCTTTTGAAAGCTGAACTTTTGGGGGCTATTATTAAAAATCAAGTACATTATGTCTCAGGGAATACCTCTTGAACCAAACCAATGAACATATTTGTAGTCGGTCAGTTAGCAAATATTTAATGAGCATCTTCCATGTGCCAGAGACTGGGCTGCGCATTTTGTGGAAATAGTAATGAACAAGTCATGGTCATTGTCCCTACAAACTTCTAGAAGAAAAAGGAAACATTAAAGAAATAACTAGCTGCACACAGTGTTACCATGTTATTCTAGAGGCTCTTAATGCTAAAAAAAAAAATGCTAATACATTCAATTTCTTTATTTATATATTTAATTTAGGATATAAAGTTCTGAAAAGAAACCAACAAACAGTTATTTGTGATTAATACAGATAGTGAGAGATCCTTGGTGTCCATCTGATCCTCGTACCTTGGCTAGGTTGTTATCCTGCACACATAGCCCTGGAGTTTTTTTTCTTGAGATGTTTCATCTGTGAGCAACTCTCATAAAAGAGTTGGTCTCAGAAAATTGGGGAAATGAATCACTTTCATCAAAGCAGCATTTGTTGTATTTAACTTTTAAATTCTTGACTCAGATATTTTCCTTTTTATGGCCCAGAGTTCAAGCTCAAACTCTTCTACAAAGACCATCTATTGACTGTTTGCATTTGGTACTTTTGTTTTATGAATTCTGTTTTGATTTACTCGTCTCATCATTTGTTCATGTTAGTTGTCATAGAAAGTCATAAATGATCTCTTAGTCTCTCTACTCCTTATACACTTTCTTGTACAGCTTTTCAGATGACTCAGCCATTTTTACATTTTTAAATGTTTAAATATTGAATATACAATAAAACTTCCAGAAACACAAAAATTATCTGATTAAGCAAACTAATTTTCAGAAAAGTAGTCACATCTACTAAATTCTTTTATATACAGTATTTTAATTTCAGACTTTGTGATACATGTTTGATGTATTGTAGAACTTTGGAGAGTAAGTGAAGTGTTCTATTTCTTAAACAGCATGATGAGTTCATGTTTAGTGGGTTCCTCTGCTGTTATTCTTTATGCCTTACACATATTTTATTTATTTATTATTTTATGTAACCTTGTAAAAATTTATTTTATTGTGGTAAGAATACTTAACATGAGATCTACCCTCTTAACAAATTTTTGTGTACACTACAATGTTGTTGCTATAGGTACAATATTGTACAGCAGATATTTAAAACTTATTCATCTGATTAACTGAAATTTTATGCCCATTGATTAATAACTATGAATTTTCCCTTCTTCTCAGCTCCTGGAAACCACTATTCTACTCTTTCATTCCATAAATTAGGCTATTTTAGATACCTTATATAATTGGAATCAAGCAGCATTTGTCTTGACTGGCTTATTTCACTTAGCATAATGTCCTTAAGGTTCATTCATATTGTTATATATTGCAACATTCTCTTCTTTTTGTAAGTTTGAATAATATTCCATGGTGTGTGTGTATGTGTATGTGTGTGTATATATACATACCCCACACAGTTTTTTTATCCATTCATCTGTTGATGGGCATTTAGCTTCTTTCCATATTTTGGCTATTGTGAATAATGCTGCAATGAACATGGGAGTACAGATATCTCTTCAAGATCCTGATTTCAATTCTTTTGGATATATACCCAGAAGTGGAATTGCTGGATCATATGGTAGTTTTATTTTTAATTTTTTGAGGAACCTCCATACTCAAAAAGTTTTATAGCAGCTATACTGTTTTGAGTTCCCTCCATCAGTGTGTAAGTGTTCCAATTTCCGTATGTTCTCACCAACACTTATACTCCTTTTTTTTTTTTTTTGATGATAGCCCCCCTGACAGGTGTGAAGTGGTAGCTCATTGGGGTTTTGATTTGCACTTCTTGGATGACTAGTGACATGAAGCATTTTTTCAGATACTTGTTGATGATCTGTATGTCTTCTTTGGAGAAATGTCCATGCAAGTTCTTAGCCCATATTTTAATTGTTTTTTATTTTTTACTATTGATTTATATGAGTTCCTTATATATTTAGGAGATTAACCTCTTATCAGATATATAACTTGAAAATATTTTCTCCCATTCAATAAGTTGACTTTTTACTCTGTTGATTGTTTCTTTTGCTGTGCAGAAGCCTTTTAGTTTGATGTTCCACTTGTTTATTTTTGCTTTTGTAGCCTGTGATTTGGGTGTCTTATTTGTAAAATCACTACCAAGACCAATGTCATGAAGGTTTCTGCTATGTTTCCTTTCAGGAGTTTTATAGTTTCAGGTCTTATGTTTAAGTCTTTAATTCATTTGAATTGGTTTTTGTGTATGGTGTAAGATAAGGGTACGATTTTATTCTTTTGTATGTGGATGTCTAGTTTTTCTAGTACCATTTGTTGAAGAGACTATTCTTCCCCCATTTTTGGAAACTTGTCATAGATTAATTCACTATGTATGTGTGGATTTATTTCTGGTATCTCTATTCTGTTCCATTGCTCTATACATCTGTATTCTATAATTATTACTTTTAATCTAATCAATATTTAATAAAAATATTAAAAATTAAATTGCTCTTGGAAGTTACAATCTTCAGTAATAGAAACCTGGGGAGGACTATGGGCCCTAGAGCTTTTAAGAACTTAAAGGCCACTATTAAACAGTATGTTTTGTTTCCACTTATTCCCCCCCAAAAAGTGGATATTTCTATATTATTTATCATAATACTAAGATTAAACTAAGATTTATTTTGTTCCATTTATGTCTATTTCCTATACAGATGAAAATTTCATTGTAATAATTCAGGGACTGACTTGTAGGCCAAAGTTGAATGTTTGTTATGTGAAAATGCATTTGTTAGCATGTTTGTGGCAGAAAAAATTGTGTTTGATCACTTAAATTATTAAGTTATTTTTACCATGGCAGGTTGGTTTTACACATCATTTTGTGATAATTAACTTATTGATCTTATTTAATAAACTTAAATAAGTTCAATTTAAAAAGGCTGTGAAGATTTTTTTCTACATCAAGAAAATATCAAAAGGCCTCTTATTGTACAAGTAGATAAGTAACAATGTAATTTAAAAACACATAGAATCTTGATTTTCTGAGAGACTACCGACGTTTATAAATTTAGGTGGGGTTTTTATGTGATCATGGATTCTCGGGTATTCTTTGGCTGAATGTAAACACATAAATATAACTGCAAGCTGGACTTTGAAAATATTGCTGAGATTTTTTTTTTTTACATATAAGTCTACACAAGCACATACATACACATAACAGGTGTGACTGGTGTTACAGACAAAAATTAAAATGTGCAAAAAGATTGTACGATATGTGACTTATTCTAATCTGAGTATATCAAAATAAATTGTTTTGTTAGAGAGCAGGATGCTATGGCACTGAAACATACGTTAAAATTTAATTGGGAAAAAGGCTATTGAAGAGAGGCTGAGGCAGGAAGCCAGGATGGGAGCACCTGGGTTGTGAAAATGAAAAAGGATAGTGGGGAGCATTTTGAGGTTAAATTGGCTTCTTCACAGCAAAGCACATGCTGGGGACTCTACCTGGAACATTCTTCTTCCTCCTGCCACTCCCTACCCATTCCTCTTTCTTTGTATGGCTGATTTTTTCTTACCCTTTAGGTCTCAGGGCTAATGTCTTCTCAACAGAAATGCCTTCTTACTTTAAGTAGTCCCCACCAAATAACTCTAAGAAACTTGTTTATTTTTATCATAGCACTTATCACAGTTTTTGTTTGTTTGTTTGCATTGTGGTTGTCTGTCTCCCTATCCCATTGTCCATTTCCAGTCTTTAAACTCCATGAAAAACTATTATTTGTCCCAGCGTCTATTATTCAACAGCCATGTTGAATACCAGCTGTTCCACAGAGATCTGGTTCCCCTTACTGCTGTCAGGGAGCAACACAGGTAAGGTATCTCTGACCTATGAGAACCAAGCAGACTGTTGAAACATTTCCAAGTGGGAAGGTCTATAGATCCTTTTATCCTTCCCCTCCCCACAGACTGCTTCCTGTCCCATTTCAGGCTTTTCTATCAATTTAACATAGAACATATGTTTTATGGGTGGGACATTTACTCATTAAAGAGCTTTCATAAGCCACTTGAATTGTTCTTAGTAGTTTCAAATAGAGTTCCTTCTCTTCCCCCAGCAATGACATAATGACCAGAAGGTAAAAAAATTTCCATCTCTGTAGAATTTTATAAAAGCATGGCATGCTCTCATTCTATCATTCTAGTGGGTCTTGTTTAGTCTGGAGCAGTCTGCTGGCTGCTTTTAATGTTAGTTCAGGGTCTCCCGAGAATTTATAATTCTATAATTAATTTGTAACTTATCAATAAGGTGTGTGTATATTCATGCAGAAGCATTTGCTGAGTGTAGATGACATGGGAGCTCTGAACAAGGGGTCACTCTTGAGATATAAAGACTGAGGATCTGCCAGGCATGGTGGCTCACACTTGTAATCCTAGCACTTTGGGAGGCTACGGTGGGAGGATTGCTTGGGGCCCAGCCTGAGCAAGAGTGAGACCCCATGTCTACAAAAAATAGAAAAATTAGCGAGGCATGGTGACCCACGTTTGTATTTCCAGCTACTTGAGAGGCTGAGGCAGGAGGATCTCTTGAGCCCAGGAGCTGGAGGTTGCACTGAGCTATGATGACACTACTGCACTCCAGCCCAGGTGACAGAGTGAGACCCTGTCTCAAAAAACAAAATAAAGTAAAATAAAATGAAATAAAATAAAACATAAAAAAATAAAAAAGATTGAGGGTGACCTCATCCTTGTATTTGAGTTAATAAAAAACTAGCTAGGAAGACCAGACATTCATACATGAAACAACAAAAGGCAATTACTTTTGTAACAAGACTCTATGTGTGTGTGTGTGTGTGTGTGTGTGTGTGTGTGTGTGCGCACGCGCACACGCACATACAGCATTAGTACCTACAGAAAATCCTTGAATAATGTTTTGTTCAACATTTTGCTATAACATCGATGAGAAAAAAAATTAATCCATGGATGGGCTACTGTCTATGGAGTTTGCACATTCTTCCCACGAATGCATGGATTTTTCTCCAAGTACTCTGGTTTCCTCCCACATCCCAAAGCTGTGCACGTTAGGTGAACCTCTGTGTCTGAATTGTCCCACTCTGAGTGAGTATGTGAGCGCAGCCTGTGATGGGATGCCATTGTATACAGGATTGGTTTCCTCCTGCTCTGAGCTACAGGGTTAGGCACTGGCTACTGTGCCCCTGAACCGAAATAAGTGGGTAAATAATTATCTTACTTGTTTGTATTAATCTTTATTAAATGTATGTATAGCTCACATTTATTTCAACATTTAGCATTAGAAGTGTTTGATGTTTATTTAGAAGTTTGTGCCAAAAAAAAAAAAAAAAAAGTTTGGTGATTTTTTTGTGGTGAGAAATATGCCACAGGAACTTGACTCTTGGTTTTGTTATACGTCATTTTACTTATAGTAGCAGCTTCCAAGACCCTATGGACAGTGTTAAGTGAGGACTTATTGTATAAATATGCATACATATAAAGACTGAATGGAAATACAGCAGAAAAATAGCTTTTTGAATGATAGACTCTTCAGTAACTCTTTTAAAAAGTTTTATTTGTTTCTCACATAAAACACAACACAAATTTATTAGTTTTAAAATTCTTTTAAAAAGAAAAATAAAAAGAAAAACTTTTATTTTTGGTTGTAAGGGTTTGAATCAGAACTTTGTCAATTTAGGTAGAGGAGAACACACAAAAAAACTCCCCTTCATTTATGTCATTTATATTCAATAATGTGAACTTTCATCAAAAAATCAGCTTAGACAGTTATGAGGCTTAAACCATATTTTCTTTGTTAGAGATAAGGTGTACATTAAGGCTTTTACACTGAAGGGGCTTAAATAATTTACACAGAAGGGAAAGAAGAATTTTTATTAGATTTCTTTGGAATTCAAGAATTTGTGCTTTATTCTTACTTTGACTCTTTGTTACATAAATCCTTTGAAACACAAAATGTCTTAAAAGGGTTTAAAATAAATCCGTGGAAATTCAAGCTTTAACCCCAAATGCCCTCCTTAGCAAACAGTGATTTAAAAAAGTTCCCCTGATAATAAAACAGGAAACCACAAAGGAAAAGTGTCACAACATGAAGCAAGAAACCTTTTAATCAAGCTATCAAGGGTCCATTTTGAGATGTGTAATTAATACAGCTTTTGGTTAAAATTTCATGAAGAATGTTGTCTTCTACTGGGATCACTTCAAGTCTGATTGAATTTAGCTATGTGTTTTGCATATCAATTTAGATTAGAAAGTAAAGATGGGACATTGATTGTAGTTATTAATTTGGCATTTGTTCTAACAAGTGCATTCACTGCTGTTTTAGTTAGATGACTGGCAAACAATATTATATTTCTTGCCTCTTCCGGAATAATCTCTTTAGATCTCTTAGGTATATCATAAATATTTTGATCAGATTGCTTTAGTAATCTATGAGCTTAGAAAAACTTTAGGAGGCATATAGAAGTTGCCTTCTGGGTAATATAGTTGTTATTGTCAACCTGAAGAATAAAACATAGAAGACACATGCTATAGGTACTGAGATGTAAATTGTTATCGATGTGCAAGGAAGAATATTTCATTTAGATATGACTAGTGAGAAATTACAGGCAGGAACCCATCTCTTTCTAAGGATAACTTTAGAGATTGAATGTGAAAATCCTAATATTCTGCAAAAATCAACATCCATGTATTTTTTTCCTTTTAAAGTTTAAATTAAAAATATCTTTTTTAAGAGATTCAGTCCTATACAAGGGAAGAATTTCTTAATCTCTCAACTATACATAGTGCTTTTCCAACTTTAGTATGTACCACATGGGAGCCTTGCAGATTCTGATTCAAGAGGTCTGAGTGGGGCCTGAGAGTCTGCATTTCCAATAAGCTCCCAGGTGATACTATTGTTGGTTATTGCTCCACCACACTTGTTTTGCCTGGGTCCATTACCTCTCTTTCCCTTTGATGCTTTAGTTTCACGATGTTCATAGAGTTTTGAAAACAAAACTTTTACCCATACAGACACCAGTTTTTCTATTAATGACTAATTTGTAATATTTTAAAAGGTGGAATCAATGAATTTTGTGAGTTGCAGGCAAAAATGAAGAAGAGGCCTTGTCACCGTAGTGTGATATAGAGGTTTGAAAAAGCCCTGGGGTTCCTTTCCCAACCCCAAATCAGAAACTCCTCTGAATCTGTGGCATTTGAAGGTATTTTCCCAAATCCATCAATAAGTATGTGCCTTAATTTTCAGCTTAATAAGTTTCTAAGAGTAGGCTCTTGGTTGCATTTCAGTCTTTGAATATCAAAACCAAAGTATATAAATCAGAGTAAATTTTCCAGCTTATAATTATCTTTCTTTCTTTCTTTTTCTTTCTCTTTCTTTCTTTCTTTCTTCCTTTCTTTCGACAGAGTCTTGCTTTGTTGCCCGGGCTAGAGTGAGTGCCATGGCATCAGCCTAGCTCACAGCAACCTCAAACTCCTGGGCTCAAACGATCCTACTGCCTCAGCCTCCCAAATAGCTGGGACTATAGGCATGCGCCACCATGCCCAGCTAATTTTTTCTATATATATTTTAGTTGTCCAGATAATTTCTTTCTATTTTTAGTAGAGACGGGGTCTCGCTCTTGTTCAGGCTGGTCTTGAACTCCTGACCTTGAGCGATCCACCCGCCTCGGCCTCCCAGAGTGCTAGGATTACAGGCGTGAGCCACCGCGCCCGGCCTTCTATTTCTTAATAAAATTGCTCCCTTTCTTCTAGACTTGAAATTAGAAATGTTAAGGAAAAATATCTGCTAAATATGCTTGTGATCTTATCTCCAGTAGCAATTACAGCAGACAGTTCTAGTTTAAAATCCATTCTTGCAGTGCTTTAGAAATAGCTGGAAGCATTGTATGTTGAGTAGCAATGTATGTACATCATATATATATACACACACACACTAAAACTCTTAATCTAAAATTTTTCTGCTTTTGAAAAGGAAACAATTATATATGTAAATAAACAAATAAAAGACAAAAGTACCCAATAAAATGTTTCTTCAGTTTTTCTTTCTTGAAATTATTTATTCTGTATAACTTTAAATGTTTCTTTTTCTTTGTTACAAAAGAGAAAAAAAGTAATTACCTATAATAGCAGTAACAAAAGATGATTAATAATACTTTGATTTATTTTTTTTTAAGCCCTCTTTTGTATAAATGTATGCATATATATTTATTATTTTATAACATAAGTTATATTATATTTATTATTTATTATATTATAATATATATTATATATTATGTGTGTGTTTAAGTGTATCTATATTTTGTAATTTTCTGCTTTTATCCCTTGACAATGTATCAACATCTTTCATGATCATTCAATGTCACTATATGGTATCATTTATGATGGTTCTATTTATTTTATTGGAAGAATATACTATTTACTTAAAATATTATATTTGTTTTGGGCTATAAAAGCAATTTATACTTTTAACATTTTATCACGGGAAATTTCAGACACATAGGAAGGTAGACAGAATTATTTACTGAACACTCAGCTTCACAATCATTAAGACATGATCTTATCTTTTGTAACTCCCTACTCATTCCTTTCACACTTGGATTATTGGAGAAGGAATCCCAGACATATTATCATTTAAAAAATTTTTTTTTATTTCAGCATATTACAGGGGTACAAATGTTTAGGTTACGTATATTGCCCTTGCCCCAACCAAGTCAGAGCTTCAAGGGTGTCCAGCCCCCAGATCACACATATTATTTTGTCTCAAAAATATTTCAGTGTATCTTTCAAATCTAAGGCTCTTAAATAATATACTAGGATGAGCAAGAGTGAGACTCCATCTCTACAAAAAATACAAAAATTAGCCAGGCATGGTGGCACGTGCCTGTAGTCCCAGCTACTTGGGAGGCTGAGGCAGAAGATTGCTTGAGCCCAGGAGTTTGAGGCTGCAGTGAGCTATGATGAGGCCACTGCACTCTAGCCTGGGTGACAGAGTGAGACCATCTCAAAACAAACAAACAAGCAAACAAAAAACCTGAAAAAACCCAAACACCAAAAAACAAAACAAAAAAAGAGAAAAAAGTATAACCATAAAAGCTTTATCCCATTTAACATCCAGTCAGTGCTCAGATTTTCTTGATTGTTTTATAAACATTAATTTGTTTGAATTGGCACCCAAAAAGCAATGCATTTTATTGTAAAAAATTGAACAGTACAGATGTTCGTGATGCAGAGAGTGAATAATTCTTTCTCTGCCTGAATTCCACTCCCAGTGATAACCACATGAGCATTTATCTGTATATTGTTCCAGATCCTAGACAATGCCTTTTCTGTATCAATCTAATGACTCTCAAATGACAGCTATTCTGTCTCGTCTTTGAACCAGTACATGATTTAGCATACAATAATTCTAATTGTATATATAATTGTATATATTTTCTTACCAGGCAAGACACTTTATATCCCTAAATTAACAGTGTAAGCAGAGCTTTGGAAATATTTGAAAGAGAGCAAAATATCGATTGATAAATTAGGAAATTTATGATCATGGTTTTGAATTGATTTTCTCTAATTCATGCATACCTGATTCTTCTATAAACATGCTAATACTGATCCTTGCTAATCCTACACATTTTAATTTTAAATGACCATATAAACATCTAACCAGATGCTATTTCAGTAATTTATAGACCAGTTGTCTTTTTATTGCTACCCTCACAAAGGAAGCAAGTTTGTTTGGTGAGAGATGATGAAGGCATGAAGCCTCACTGTTTTCCCGTAAATGAGAAAGCAGCTTTACTTTTCCTGGGGTTTATAATCTTTCTTTCACTTCTGACAAATTCCAACCTAAAAACAATGTCTTTTGGGATGAGTGCTATAATTATGCTCTTGTTAATAACTGCCACGTCTACTTGTCTTGGCCAGTTGTTCCTGTTAACTATCTTTTTCAGAGTTGAAGAGTAAGGATTCCGTGTCTTTGGTGGTTCTAAAAATTTCACCACAATTTTACTTATAGTGGTAGCATAATTTAAAGGTACCTTACTGCTTGTATGTGTCTCTCTCACTTGCTTGAATTAAATATTACTATTCTAGTTACTATTTCTGCATAAGAAATTACTACAGAATTTGTCAGCTTAAAACAACTATTTTTATCATGCTCCTGAATTCTAGAGTCAGGAATGCAGATAGAGCTTAATAGGGATAGATTGTCTCTGGTCCAGAATGCCTTGGCTGGGAAGACCAAAAGGCTGAGGGTGACTTGATGGTTGGTGATTGGAATTATGTGAAGGCTTGTTCACTTGCTTGCCTGTTGCCTGGGCTGGAGTGACTCAAAGGCTAGGACTGTAGCAGGAGTGTCTACATGTGGCATCTCTGCAAGGCTTGGCTTCCTCACATGCCTTGGTGGCATCAAGGTAGTGGAACTCTTACATGGTGGCTTAGGGATCAAAATTTGAGTGTTCTGTGTACAATGCAGAAACTGTGTAGATTTTTATGACCCATTTCATAAGTCACATAGTCGTGGGAAGGCAGTCCACTTTGGATGGTAAGTGAAAGTGTAACCATCTGGCTCTAATCATGTTGCTCTGAAAAGGGAGAAGGGAGCATGTTTATTGCTATACTTAATAATAATAGTTGGGCTGTAATTCAGAAACTTTGTGTTTGCTTTCAGATAAAAAAATTAAAGTAGACATTAAAAACTTATCAATGACTGCCATAATTTATTGGCCAGGGCAATCATAATCCTACCCAGATTCAGGGGAGGAATATCAAAAAATTGGGGCTATTTTAAAATCTTATCAGTTATCATACATAAAATTCTGTTTTTGTTTTTTTTCTAGTCATGGAAAGGAGTTATCTGACAGACTATCCTCATGTATAATATTCATGATATGATATTATTTGCTATATCACATACAACCTTATTTACTTGTAGAAGTTGGAAAGACTTAAAACATTAAAGCTATATTAAACAAAGTACATTTAATTTAGTTCTGAAGATCCATAAAGCAGTTTAGGGTACTTCAGCATCAAAATTATGAACACCAAGTTCATTGAAAGATGTATTTGAGTGCCATTAAGAGGGCAATAGACAGTAAAACCTGCTTCCTCTTTTATGGTGGTCAGCATGTCAATCACAGCTCAAGACTTCTATACATGTCTGCACTGCATATTGCCACAACACTGTTATTGCATCCTGGTAGATGATAATTTCACATTTGAAGTGAGTGGTTTAATAAACAAAAACAAAGAGTCCAAAATGTGATTTAACTATTTTCCATTACACCTGTCCATGCTCCATGGCATCCTGTTTTTCTGTGCTTTTTTTTTGTTGTTGTTCATTGCATTTTCCTTGCCAGGAATGCCCTTCCCAGCTGTCTCTGCATATGCAAATCTTTCTCACCAATCAAACTTTTATTGGCATTGGTATCTAGGTTATCTCAATAAGGATTCCAACTTTTGAAAGTTGGAAAAGAAAAATTATTTCAACATAAAAGCAATTAAGTACACGGAGGTTGATTTCAAAACTCGAGTGCCCAGCAAAATTTCTCTAGCAATTATACATCTTCCAAGATAACTGATTCCCACAGTCTCCTCTCTCTATGACTTTTCCTATTTTCCCCTTCTCCTTTTCAGTTAATGTCCTCAGCTCATATTTTAATGAGGAATGGCAATCATTAGATGGGAAGGTCCTTATCTACGTTCCACCAGATCTATTAGCACACCTGCATCAGCCTCATTGTCTCTATCTTTGCTGCTATTATTCGTGAGGAAGGCTGAAATTCTCAAGGACTTTATTCTTTCTCTTCCCTTTCTCCCTCTTCCATTATCATTATTTTTCTTGCACTCAGCATTCTCATCAGACACCACCACCAACAACCTTTGGGTTCTTTATCTAATCAACAGCTCTTCGTTGACTCTCACATTCTCCTCCAGCTACAACACATTTTTAACTCCTCTTCACAGTCAAACTTCTCACAGAATTGTCTGTACTTCTGGTTTGACAAAACCAGAGAAGATAGCATTACCTTATTTTCACATCTGGCAACCCTCTTTCCCCTCAAAAAAGGAGAATAGAAATGCTAACCCATACTATAATAGAAAACAATAGAAATATAAAATCATGAAAGAGGAACAAGGGAGAAGTGAAGCAAAGATATCCACATCTATAGACCTTAAAGAGCACCAAAGCAGACTTTTTCAAGCTGAGAGGTCCTTCTTGAAGTTCAAAATCCAAATTCCTATTGTAACAAGGGAAGGAGGGTAAAAGAAGAAGGGGCAAAAATCTTCCCTTAATGTGATTGGTTTTGAAAATGAAGTTTTTGTTGAACACAGCATACCACAGAGGCAATCAATATTTGCAGGGAACTGTTAGTGAGGCAGGGTAGTGGAGAGACATTCTACATAAAGCTGCTTAGCTCCATTGGCTGGGAAGAAGTAAGGGCTCAAAGAATATGCACCAGTGTAGGTCATAAGGAAAATTCCTCTAGCCTGGGACATGGTCTTGTTTCTTTCTGCACAATCATTTTGCCAATAGCTTGAAGAAAAATATTCAAAGGTGAATAAGTAAACAAGGAACAGAAGCAGAAGT
This sequence comes from Lemur catta, assembly GCF_020740605.2. Taxonomy (NCBI): domain Eukaryota; kingdom Metazoa; phylum Chordata; class Mammalia; order Primates; family Lemuridae; genus Lemur; species Lemur catta. The sequence continues at coordinate 160,074,687 of NC_059128.1, forward strand.
TAAAGAATAACAAGAGAAATGTAAAAGGGGGACTGGGGCAGCAAAAAATACAAGAAAATGTACCACAGAGAAGATGAAAATTGCACATAAAGGATGGTTCAATATGTGCAAATCAATAAACATGGTACATCACATCAAGAGAATCAAGGACAAAAACCATATGATCATTTTAATCGATGCTGAAAAAGCATTCAATAAAATTCAAAATCCCTTCATGATAAAAACCCTCAACAAATTGGACAGAGAAGGAACGTGACTCAGCATCATGAAGACCATATGTGACAAACTCACAGCTAATATCATACTGAATCAGGAAAATTGAAAGCCTTCCACTAAGATCTGGAATAAGACAAAGATGCCCACTTTTACCCTTTTCATTCAACATAGTACTGGGAGTCCTAGCCAGAGCAATTAGACAAGAGAAAGAAATAAAGGGTATCCAAATTGAAAAGGAAGAAGTCATATTGTTCTTGTTGTATGTGAGGAATGTTGTAATAGCTATAACCATTAAAAATGTACAACTAATAATTTAATGAAGGAAAAAGTGGAGATAAAAATACCTAATAAATCCAATATAAGACAAGAAAAGAGAGAAAAAGGAATCTAGAACACACAGGACAAATGGAGAACAAATACTAAGACAGCAGATATAAGCCAAACTACATCAGTAGTTACATTTAATCAAAATGGACTAAATGTTTCAATTAAAGGCAAAACAATGGCTATAATAAATTTAAAAAGTCCTCCTATATGCTGCCTGCAAAAGATAAACATTAAATATAATGGCACAAAAAATCGAAAGTAAAAGAATGAAAAATGATATACAACACAAATACCAGTTTTTAAAAAGTGTGTTTATATTAATATTGGACAGAGTAAATTTAAGGCAAGAAGATTGTTGGGGATAAAGAAGAATATTGCTCAACAAATTTCAAAGGCTTGAAATCGTAGAGATGCGAGGAATGTCACTCAAAAACTGCTTCCATTCCATAACATTCACATCACTAACAAAGGCTTTCTGTGGCAGCAGGGGCCACCCTGAAAGGCAGTCTACTCTGATCAACTGCTCAACTTCCACACCTTTGGGGATGTTATTGTTTTATGCAGGTGGAAGGCTCACTTCCAGGTGGGAGGCAAGTCTTTAAAATGTATTACCTGTAAGCTGATTTATCATTTGTTTTTTCCAGCTAATATTAATATTTTTATTTTTATTCATAAATTTAGCTCCTCAACGGGAGTATAAACCTTCTGCAGCCAACAACTATTAGTCTTCTAGAGCATTTGGAAAAGTCCCTGGATCTGTGGATACTTCATAACTGCTGATGACATTGAGACTCAACATCTTTATAAAACTTTTCTTCCCCAGTACTTTGAGTTGCTGTTTTATTAAACTTTTAATTTTGAAATAATTATAGATCTACAGAAGTTGCAAAAATGGTCCATAGGGTCCTGTGTACCTCTCCCTCAGCTTCCCCCAGTGACGACAGATAGATATCTCACTATAGCACAATATCAAAGCCAGGAAATTGATATTGCTACATTACAAACCTGATATAGTTTTCACCATTCTTACATGAATGTGTGTGTGTCCATGCAGTTTTTTCCCATGTACAGATTCATGTGACCAGTAACACATTCAAGATACAGACCTATTGCATCACCATAAAGAGGTGGTTCATGTTACTCCTTCATATTTGCACCTTCATTTTCAGTCCCTGTCTCCTGGCAACTACTAATCTCTTTTTCATCTCTCTTGGTTTGTAATTTTGAGAATGTTGTATAAATCATACAGTATGTAACGTTTTGAGATGAACCTTTTTCACTAAGAGTAATGCCCTTATGCTTTCTTCACTAAACACAATTGCACGTGAGATTTACCCAGATCGTTGCATGCATCACAGATTGCTCTTTTTCATTGCTGAGTAGTATTTCATTGTATGGATCAGAGTTTATTTAACCAGGACATTTGCGTTGTTTTCAGGTTTTTACAATTATAAATAAAACTGCTCTGAATGTTGTATGAAAAAAGGAAAACTTTGCATAAACATTTCTTCATGAATTATGAAAAACATAATGAAACTCACTTCTCTATCATAGGAGCACAAAGTAGAGAAAAAATAATTCAAGGAAAAGAGGATGAGACTACAAGAGAAGAGAAAACATGAGCTATCATAGCTCCAGAAAAAAGTGGAAGAATAATAATTCTTTATCAAAGAAATGAAGGTGAAATTGGAAGTAGCAAACAGGGAAATAGACTCATACTGAAATCTAGTAAGTGATGTAGAAGACAAGAAGAAGAAAAGTAAGGAAAGGAAAGTAGACATTTGGTAAAGTAGCAGGGAGAAGAAGCTGGATGAGTAGGCTTAGGAGATGTATTATTTACAAAATTTGAATCTCTGAGAAGAAAGTCAAAATTATAAAATAAAACAAATATTTAAAGAGTGAAATTGCAGAAAATTTTATAGAAACAAAAGAGGCCTTGAATCTATATAGTTTGAGAGAACACTATATCCTAGAAAAAATTAATATAGAGTGGTCAACACCGGTATGTATCCACTTAAAATTACTCCAATTTAGAGATTGAGAAATCCATGCAAAAAGAGCAAGACTTTTAAAAATACAATGAGAAGGTCAATATAAGATTTACAGATATACACTGAGAAGCATAATTCACCTATCAGATTGGCAAATATCAAAAAGTTTCCTATATTGTTTTGGCGAAAGTGTGGGGAACACATAGTCTCATATACTGCTGGTGGATGTACAACTTTTATGGAGATCAATTTAGCAGTTGTTATCAAAATTACCAAAGCACATGCTCTTTGACATAGCAATTCCATTTCTAAGTTTATTTTGTAGAGACAGCACACCTTTACAAAATGACATATGTACAAGTATATTAGTTTCAGCACTGTTTGCAATGGCAAAAGCTCAAATAGGGACTAATTAAACTATTAGATTCATTCAGGGAAGTACTACCCAGGTTTAAAATGATAAAGGAAACTACATGGTGGTATAAAATAATGTAAGATATGTTTTTAGGTGAAAAAAGCAAGGCACAGAACTGTGTGTATAGTGCACTAATATTTGTGTAAAAAAAGAAATAAAAAGACAAGCATATTTCTTACATATGCACAGAATACCTCAGGAGGAACAGTGAGGCTTGGGTATACCTGAGGGAAACTTCCTCCTGCATATTCTTTTGTACTGTTTTAATTTTGAGTCATATTAATGTATTTCCTATTCAAAAATTAAAAACAAAAGGAATTGTGTGTGTGGGTTGCTCTTGCTTTCCCCTCCCATTCATTCCTCAGCACACTGAAGCCGACATCCTTAGCATGCTACCAAAAGTGCTTTTGTTAAGGTCACCAATGACTTCTATGTTGCTACTTCCAAAGACAGCTTTTCAGGTTTCATTTTACCAAACTTTTGAGTACCGTTAGACTCAGTTTACTGTTTTCCTCTTGAAATAGTTTCTGTTCTTAGATTCCAGGACAACATCCTCTCTTGGTCTTCCTCTTACCTTCTTGTTGCTCCTCACTCTCCGTTGTACATGTTAACGATTCCCTGGTCTCAGTTCCAGGTACCCCTCCCCTGCCTACATTCTCTCCCTAGGTGAACTCATCTGTTTTCATTGCTTAACTATCATCTGTACACAGATAGTCCTGCTTTCACAACACAAACTCGTTTTTCTCCTAGTAATTCCCATCTCATTAAAGTTCCTCACCTTTTTGGTACTTGAGCCAGACCTGAAGAGTCATCGTTGCTTCTCTCAGCTACCGTAATCCACCCTTCCCCAACATCTAATCCATTAACAAGTCCTCTTGTTTCCACTTCCAAAATATATCTCAGCTCCACCCATTTTCCCCATGTCCATGGCCACCATCCTAGTCCATTCAGCCGACCTTTCTCTGAGCTATAGCAGGACTCTTCCCACAGTCCCTCCCACTGTGGTTCTTGCTAGCCCACACCTCGGACATCTGTTTCCCATTCAGCAGCTGGAGTACTTTTTATTTCAAACTTTGATAAGATCATGCCAAAGCCTGTGCATGGCTCCTGCTGCACTTAGCAGTACACCTTAGCACTGCCTACTCCATGGTGTTTGAACCAGGCCATCCTAACTCTTCAACCCCATTGTGTACACTTTCCTCCCCAATCACACTGATCTACTTTAGGTTCCTGGAATATGGCAATCTCCTTCCTACCTCAGAACTTTTGTCCATGCTGTTTCTTCCACTTGGGAAACTCTTTTTTTTTTTTTTTTTTTCTGAGACAGAGTCTCACTCTGTTGCCCAGTCTAGAGTGCTGTGGCGTCAGCCTAGCTCACAGCAACCTCAAACCCCTGGGCTCAAGTGATCCTACTGCCTCAGCCTCCTGAGTAGCTGGGACTACAGACACGCGCCACCATGCCCTGCTAATTTTTTCTATATATATTTTTAGTTGTCCAGATCATTTCTTTCTATTTTTTCAGTAGAACGGGATCTTGCTCTTGCTCAGGCTGGTCTCTAACTCCTGAGCTCAAACAATCCGCCTGCCTCGGTCTCCCAGAGTGCTAGGATTACAGGCATGAGCCACCACACCTGGCTGGGAAACTGTTTTCTTGCCTTTCTTATGCCTAGTTCTTTAACACATCTTAGCTCAAATCTCTTTTTCTCAGAGAGGACTTTTCTGGCAAGCCTGAATAGAACTGGCCTTCTCCAGATATTTGCTACCATAGCTTTTATGATATCCTCTCTAACCACTCTGTTTTTGAGTTCTTTTAATGTTTCTGTAGTGTTTTTCAGTAGGTTAAAGGTAATGACTATTTGCCTATAGGAGTGGTAAGAGGACAGAGAATAATGTGTGCCTTGTTACCAGCAGGAGATATGAGAGTGTACATCATTTTCAAACTATATGTGCAATAAAAGAGACACAAACAAACCCACGAAAGGACTAATGATTATTATCCTGGCCCAAGGGAATTGGCAGATGGGGGAATAACATCCTTCGAGAGAAACAGGCATCCATTTACCATCTTGCAATCCCCAAAGATACCTAATTACCTCCAGCAGCAACATTCATTACAGTTTAAATATGGCATATTGTATTAGATTTTGAGAACAGTTAGGACTGTAAGAGGTTTTTAGAGTACATCCAGTGTGTCTTTCCTTTTTCTAATAAGCTCATTAAAAACTGGAGAGGTTGAATGGTCTGCCCAAGGTCATCCCACTACTAGGTGGACTTGCTGGAATTTAGAATTCAGAGAGCCTACCTTCTGCTCTGGGAGATTTCCACTACACTCTATTAATGCCCAAGCTTTGAATTCCTAAAGGAGCCTGAGAACTATATGGACCCAACGAAGCCTTTTAAAAAATATTTTTTTCCAGCAATCTCCAAAATAGGAGTACACCAGATTTTTTGTCTATATTTCTTTCTTTCTTTCTTTTTTTTTTTTTTTTTACCGTGCAGGCTTTTAATGTCCTTTCTTAATAAAAAACAACCTTTGAAAATATAAGCCAGGCAATCATTTAAAAACCAGAAAATAGAGATCAGTAAAAATGATAACAATAAAAAGTATCCACAAATTTTGCCCTCAGCCCCTGTATAACAGCATTTTGATGTTATATTATTTCTTCTTAAGGATGGCTCAGTACAAAATTATCTTCTTTAATCTTGAGTCTATGACTCTGCTACTAACTAATGTCAAAAGAGTGGGGCATAAGTTTCTTATCTCTATAAGTTTATCTAGAAGCTATGAGAGGGTATGACAATGAAGTAGGTACATATTTTGGGTTTAAAAACTTTTTAAATTTGTTTTAAGACCTCTTCAGGGAGACCTCAAATGTTTTCACTGGAATGTGCAAAGTAGGGGAAAAGTAATTTTTTTAAAAAAATGCTAGGTCTCTGAATATATTAAGCCTGCTTTCCGTAATTCACCTCATTTGATTTTAGCCCCATGAAACAGATGTGTGGGTGGGCTGCTATGGTTGTTTTTTCTTTCGGTGCTGCTGTTATTATTTTTTCTCTAAATACAAACACATTTTATTTGCCTAAGATCCATGTTAGGAGCTTGGAGGGGAGGGGCCTCCTGAGATGTGATGCTGAAGTGTACGTAGGTGCTGTCCCAGATGGTTACAGATGAATTAGACTTTCAAGGAGGAAAGGATGACAAAAAATAATTCCAACTCCAGTTCAGCAAGTTAAAGATGCCAACATGTTTTGTTATTTAGTCCCCGAGGAGTATATTAAAAATATATTCTTTCTATAATGCACTTTGGAACCAATAAAGAGAAAAATAAAAGCCTTAAGGTACCTTAGTGTGAGTAAGTCACTGGAAGTGCCAGGACTTTCCTCCTCACATCATTACACCAAGATCTTCAAACACTGAGTTTAAAATAAATGCTCCTCTCTCTTCACGGTCAAACAGAAAGCTTTTGAGTGTAAACTTTGTAGTCTGACAGATCTGATTAGGAGCTGTCCATTTTTGGGCAAGTCTTCTGCCTGAGGCCCATTTTTCTCTCATAGCATTGTTATGAAAATTAAGTGAAACAATTAGACAATTGGGTTTGCACAAAATCTCAGGTTCAACAAATATCTCCTGCTTTATTTCTGGCAGGTGAGAGGAAGGATGGGAAGGAGGAGGTCAGGAAGAGATTTTGAGAATGGGTTACGAACCAGGATTGGAGAGTTGCTATGCTACTGTGAGAAGGTTAAACCAGGTTTTAACCACAAAAATGCCTTCATTACTTCATGATACTTTTCCAGTGTGATTTCATACAGCTCCTGTTGTTAAAAATTTTAATTTCAAGGTGTAATAATTAATTATGCTATTTGTGATGGTAGCAAATGTGATCAGTAGCTCTATTTAAAAAACAAATTCCTCTTTAAGAACTAGGAGGCTTTGAGCATCAGCCAGCATCATCCTATGTAGTCAAATACTTGTACTTTTCAATGACCTTGGAGCTGTGTTTTTTTCCCACCTTCTTCTAAACCCCCTGATGTGTCTCTTTGCCTAATCAGAAATAAAGCTGAACTTTTCCGCCACCCACTGCTTCCCAATGTATATGGATGGCTTTCTTTGAGTTGTGCCCAAAATAACTCTGATCTGAAAGCAACACTAGGAAATTCAATCATCTATGAAAAGAAAAGTGAAAAATAAAAGCAAAGTCAAGCCCCTTGAAAGTTCAGGCTCAGCTCTGGAAAATATAAAAAAGGGGATTGAGGTGAATCTATTTCTGGAAATCCGATTGCTCCAGCACAATGCGCTGAACAGTGGGAGGATCCTTTTGTGGCTAATGCATACTCAGAGAGCCTTGCAACACTGTGTCAGCCTTTTAACCCGCTGGAGAACAAAGTTAGTCTCAGCTGCCTGTCTTACACAGAGGTTAATTCATCACTTGAGAGTTTTCCCCAGTGTGATATACTATAGCACCTACTCTGGTTTTTTAGATCTGCTAGGTATTGGCAGAGAGACATTGAGAATTCAAGGTAAAACATCCAAACTGATTCTGAAGTTTATATTTTATTGTTTGGTTTATTTTCCCTCCTCACTAACTAATCTAATGAATGCACTTTTCTTTCAGGGACATTTCCCTGAATCAGGGCATCCATGTGCATGTCTCCCACACTATAATGAGACTTTTTCTTAGGCCTACTGTGAGAGAACTAGGACAAATCATGACAGAACAGCCTGCCAGTGGCTGCTAATGCAAACATAGGCAGTGATGTTGATGGGAGCTGCTGCTGCTGCTCCTGGAATTACAGCCTCCTTTTCCTCACTCACCCCAGCTCCTGCCTTCTTAAACCCACTGCTGACAGCCAGGCATGAAGCATCACTGAAAGTCTCTAAAAAAAACAAAAACAAAAACAAAAAAACCCAATCTTATATTCCTCAGGGCTTCTGGATTTGTGTGCACTCTATTCTTTTCTGTTTTCCTATTTGGCCTTGGTTTAGTTCCTTAGGGATGAAGATTCCATCAGATTCATCATAAGCAGACTCCAGCTTCTAATAGGTCTGTCTGCACTTGTCTTTCTTTTCCTATGCTGAAAAGTATGTTGGAAAAATAAACCATAGTAATTATCAGCTCAACTCAACAGAAAACAACAGCCAAAAAAAATCCTTTCACTTGGAATTATCTGGCTGTTTCCAGGTGAAAGATTTCATTTTGCCTTGGACCATCAGAATAATTGCTTCATTTTCCCACTTTGCTTTGCTAGTGCCCTAAATGTTACTCTGAGCTTTGAATCTTTTGTCTGGTCTCTTATTCCAGCTAATGTTTTTGCCCCATCTCCCTCCCCCTTCCTCTATTACCTGTAACCAAGGAAACTGATACATGCTAAAAGCTTTCTGGTAAATTCACCTTCCATAATTGCCTTCTTCATTGCTGGCCTTTTTTCCCCCTCTTTTTCTTTGGATTTTATAAAAAACAACACTCCTGTGAAGGGAGAAACCACTGGTTCAGATAAACCCAGGACGACGATGCGTGAATAGACCTTGGCAGGTCATGAAGTTACCCGGGAATCAGGTTGCAGGGAAATACTATTTTTGAGTCTGTTTTATACCTTACAGTGGATAGTAGGAGTGTAGTTGTATTAAATAAATAATCTTAATATGTCAGATGAGCTGGGTAATATCTTTGAAAGTAATAAAAAAATATCATGGCTGGTCTTCCCCAAGTCTTTTGAGCATGTGTCATCTAACATAGCAGCCACTCGCCACTGTGGTTACTTAAATTTAAACTGAATAGCACAACAAAGTGACTGTAGTCAACAATAAGTTATAGTGTACTTTAAAATAAACGAAAGAGTGGAATTGGAATGTTCCTAACAAAGAAATGATAAATGTTTGACGTGATGGATAACCCAATTACCCTGATTGATTAATACATATTGTATGCCTCTATCAAGACATCACGTGTACCCTGTAAACACACACAACGATTATGTACCCATAATAATGCAAATGAAAAATTTCAATTAAAAATAAATTTAAATTGATTACAATTAAATAGTTTAAAAATTCCATTTCTCAATCACACCAGCCACATGTCAAGTGTGGAACATTTCCCTTGTGGCAGAAGTTTTTATTGACCGTTTGGCTCTAGGTATCAATTTGCGTTAAGTTGTTTCCCATCCAGGAATGGTAGCTTCCCACATCACTGCCTTTGCAAAACCTAGTGGCTCCCTGTCACCTCCTCCATATGTTGTAAGACTGCTCCATGCTGCATTTTCCAGTTTTTAAATTTCTTAGGTGGAAATTACAGAGTTTAGGGTACAATGATACGTAGTTAGTGGTCTTAATTTATTATGTTATGTGTTAACCCTAGGGTTTTAAGCTATATTAAAACCTTTCTTGAGGACAAGAATTATGTCTTATAGTCTTATAGCCCCATAGTGCCCTGGAGAACTTTAGGACCATATTATTATAATTAATTTTTTTTTCAAAATGCTTTCCAGGACTAAGCTCAGGGATTTTACATGTATCTTCTTCTAGACTGTGGGCTTTCACAAGGCAACATTCATGATTTGTTTATTGATGTATCTATCTCAGAGCCTGATACGCAGTAGGTGCTCAATAAACCTAAAAAAAAGAGAGAATGATTTTATTTGATTTTCAAAACAACAGTGTGAAATGGGTACTGTCTTTATTTTTACAAATTCAGAAATTGAGGTTTAAGAAAGTTCAATGATTTGATGAGTCACGGAGCTGATAAGATTTGGATGTTTGCACCTCACTGCCCCTGCAGGTGACCTTTCTCTCCACTTGGTGTCCCTTCCTCCTTCCAGCACGGTAACCTGGACTTCTTCCATGGCTTCTTGAGGATCCTCAAGGGAGGAAGAGGTCTGAGATGCATGAAAATACTATTTCCTCATCATTCTATTGATCCAAGCAATAGAAAATCCAGCACAGATTCAAAGGGTGATGGTATGAGTTCCACTTCTGTATGCAGGAGTGGCGTCTGCAGACAAGGTGGGCAGGGATTGCTGGGGGACACTCTGGAGACTAGTTATCCTATGGAGTCACTATTTCTATAGGACAGAAATTTCCTGGTAGTATGGTTCCTTTTGTAACAATTCTCCCACCTCAGAATATCCTTCTGTGAGATTTGAAAGCCTTCAAAGCAAAGCTGTAAGCTACTGGAAAATTCCCACTAAAAATGTGACTTGGGTTTGATATTTAGAAATAAGAAGATCTCTGAAAAATTTAGGATGGCCTCTCTAGAAGGAAGCAAATATTGATCTCAAGACACTACACAAGGAACTGGTGCTTTTATCTTGTTTGGGGATGCTTGTGTCTCCCAGCAAGAGGCCTTTTGAATAAGTGCTACTATCCTGGGATTGAGATAGCCAGCATTTTTGCCCGTAGGGTAAAGTCCCTTAAGCTGTGAGGTCAAGACACTTGTATTTTCCTTCCAGAGGGAAAACAAGAAAGTTCAGGAAAAGACAGGAAAGACATTTCCCCCAAAGGATTCTTTTGGCATCCTTCTGTATCCCACTTAGCGACTTCAGATTTTTACAATCAAATAATGTCTTTTTAGCATATGATTATTCACACAACTGCACTTTTATAGTTGTGTGAATTACTCATGTTGGAAATAAGAAATAACACTTTAAAGAAAATCTTCTGAATTTATTAGGGTAATATTCTAAGCAATGCCTTTGAAAGAAGGAAATGTAACAGAGAAGCTCATGGATATTTTTTCCTTGTTGCGGTTAGAGAAGGATGTTAGAAGAATGCTGCTTTAGGGGCCCAAAAGGAGCAGTCAACATGGGAAGATGGAAGACAATAGAAGGTTTGAATTCTGTTCAGCTTCTGTCAGCTGAATCGTATTTTGGGGAGCAATTAATTATTCAACACAATGGGTGTTTTTAACAGCCCCCCGCACCCCACCCCATGAGTGCATGTGTGTGTGTGTGTGTGTGTGTGTGTGTGTGTGTGTGTGTGTGTGTGTGTTTCTTTCTTAAGTTTCCGTGGTAAAAAGGAAAATTACAAAAGCAGCTGAGCAAAGCATACTCTTAGGAAACACAAAATGAAGCTAGGCTCAGTTGGAAGTTTGGCTGTCAATTCCTCAGAGATGCAGTGGGCACAGCAGTCTTTTCTGTGAGCTCCCTTGATCCCGCACTTGGAAGTAGCTGGAAAAGTCGTATGCCCTTGATTGATAAAATAGAGATCTCAAAAAAGACATGGCCCCAAGTGGGCAAGACTTGATCCTGAATTATTCATCATTTTGAGAGCAAATGAGTCCTCTCAACCTCAAACTAGTAGGCTGGGATTTAGATACTAGCATTCTGCCTAGCATTGCTCTGATGTGATTTACTTTGCAGCAGAATTTAGAAATAAAGCTCTAGACCCCAATTACTGGGGGTCTCAGAATGATTTGATCAAACTCCTGTTCTGTTTACTATCACTGTGTAGCAATTTATTGCAAACTTAGTGGTGTAAAATAACAATGATTTCATTATGCCCCAAAGTTCTTTGGGTTGGCAACTCAATAAGGGCACAGTGGAGATGGAGTTCTTTGCTTGTAACATCTGGGCATTCAGCTGGGAAAATGCAAATGGCTGGGAGTTAGAGAATCTAAATATTTCCAAAGATGGCTTCTTCACTTGCAAGTCTGGATGTTGGTGTTGGCTTTTGTCTGGGACCTTGGCAGGTATGTCAACTTGAGCATCTGCATATAGTCAGTCTTTCCGTGGGACTTGGCTTCCTACAAAGCACTGGGGCCTTAGGGTAGTTGGACTTTTTGTAGGGTGGCTCAGAGCTTTAAATGTGAATGTCTTGCTTAACCAGGCAGAAGCTGTATCATCTCTTATGACTTAGCCTTGGAAGTCACAGAGTGTTACTGCTGCCATACTTCATTCATCAAAATAGTTGCAAGCCCACTCAAATTCAAGGGGAAGGGACATAGGTGCCACCTCTTAATGGGATGGTGATATATTAACAGTTACAGTATCGAAGAGCATGAAAGATGGGAGATATTATTATGGTCAGTTTGGAAAATACAATGGTTTACACCCCTGTTCACTTAGAACAGGGTTTAGGAATGAGGGTTACAGCTTGTCTGTATGACCAATGGAGGGTCATAGCCATTTACCGGTTACTCAGACTCATACTCTGCAAAATAGTGGACCAAAGAGCCCATGTCTCATGGCTGTGGAAGAGTGTATATCTCTTCTCTTCTCATAGCAGAGGCACAAGAACGTAAGCCATTGCATTTGGAGTTTTTTACATACCTATGGCTGGCTGACACAGGATATGAAATCAGTATATGTTGTTCAATTTAATTTTCATGTATCGGCAAATAACCAGTAAATATATAATTTTTAAATAATGTTGCTTAGGTATTGACATACACTTGTGTATATATGTGTGTATGTATGTGTAGAAAAATCTAGAAATATATCTAACAAAAGACATATGACACCTTTATGGACAAGAATATAAACACTTGTTGAAATATATTACAGAAGACCTCTTAATGAAGAAATAAATTTTCACAGATAAAGGTTTTACTATAGTCACCATGTTGGCTTTCCTCAAATTGCTCTACAAATTTAAGGTATTCCCATCAAAATCTCAACAGTGCTTTTTGTATGTTTGGTTGTTTTTTGTTTTGTTTTGTTTCGTTTCATTTTTGTTTTGGTAATATAATTCCTCTTTGCTTAAGTTAGCCAATGGGTTTCTGTTACTTGCCACCAATGAACCCTAACTCACAAAATAAGTTAATTTATAATCCATTCTCCCCTTCTTCAACTCTATCCTGTTGATAAGGATGGTATTTTGATATAGGCACAAGTTGCATGTAAGGACCTAAAAAGATGTGACTTTTCATCATTCCACTAGGTAAGGAGTGATCAAGAGTTAAAAACCACAGTTTCAGTGGCTCCAATTCAGTTTCATTACTATCTCTAAGGTTGCTAGCACTGTAATTAAAGTACTCCAAAATGACTTTTTTTCCCAGTTCACAATTATTCATCATTCATTCATTTTTATTCCACAATTAATCACTGAGCGCCAGCTTTAAGAGGGGTGCTGTGCTAAGTGCTGGAGATGAAATGGGGGAATAACAGCAATGACAACAACATGATTTCTGCCCTCATGTAATTATTAATAACATTCTCAGCAAGGAGACAGATAGAAATGGTGAAATAAGCACAAAATAATTTTATTTTATTTTTTAATTGACAAACTTGTATATATTTATAATAGCATATATATGCTATCATAACATATATATGCTATGATAGCATAGGATGTTATTTTGAAATATGTTTACATTGTGGAATGGTTAAACTGAGCTAATTAACATATGCATTACCTCACAGTTATCATTTTAATGTAGTGAAAACACTTAAAATCCACTTTCTTAGCAATTTTCAAGAATCCAATGCCTTGTTATGAACTATAGTCACCATCTTGTACAATAGATCTTTTGAATTTATTCCTCCTATCTAACTGAAATTTGTGTCCTTTATCAACATCTTCTCAATCCTCTCTCTCCCCAGCCCCTGGTAATAAAATAATTTTAGATTGTGGTAGCTGCTATGATGGAGGTAACATGAATGCTGTTTATCTTGTTGGATGCCACCACATGGAGGGGATGCTGAAACTTTTCAGAGTAAGCCTCTGTACTTTACATTCTTAGAAGTACGTAGTATTATTTGGCAAACATCCATCTTCCAACAGGATTCATAATATTTGGAATCAGACTATTATATACTGGTTTCTGTTTCTTAGATATCACAAGAAAACTTTGCCTGCACGTATCTACCATATTCCATATCTTCCGTTTATTAATAGAACTAATTTCTCCCATTAAATGACAAGTAAGAAAGTATCCGAGCCTAAAGTGCTGAGAAAATAACTCAATCTTTGGAAGTAGATTAGATTTAGAGGGAGTAATTCAGAAAACATGAATTTAATAATTTTACTAGAAAATGGAATAAACATTTAAAAGTATCTATTGTGACTTGTAAATAAATACAGTTAACTTGAAGAAAAATTTAAAGTATTTGGATACTAATATTTTTTACAACCGTGTCCATTATAGCCCATCCCTGCCTATGATTCTCATCTCATTCTCCCTCACTTTCGGTGACTTACAGACAGATTGAACTTCTTATTTCTTCCAGAAGATTAAAAAAGACATTCTGTCTTTTCTTTCTTGAATGTCCTCTCCTTCTGTTATCATTTAGGAATAGACTCTTATAGAGGTTTTGATTAATTTACCAGTAATTTTCCAGAAACATTAGTTTCCTAGGACAAAATTAGTTTTTTCAGCCAGGCTATGTGTCCTTATGTAATTAAACTATCTCAAAGGAGCTACTGGCTGGAGGTATAGCAACATCCAGAAGGTTTGTAAGAAGTGGGTTACTTTGTGTAACTCTGGAAGACATGTTTAAAGCTTCTAGAGATCACTGGAAGTATTTGAGGCAGCTGAATAGTGGTCGCCCAGCTTTGTTCCTCTCTTCTTTCCCTGTCTCTGGACAATTGGAGGCTTCACCAAGTATGTCTTGCATTTAATCAACCAATATTTACTGAGTGGTACTCTATTCCAGACCCTGTGCTGAGGGTGCTGTGGACAAAGTTGTCACAAATTGGGTTCCCTGGGAAGTAAACTCAGAGATGTGGGAGGTATATTGGGGAGTGCTCTTGGGATCAGCACACCTGTGGAAGGGAAGGGAAGGAAGCTGAATGGGGTAGACGGAGAGGTTTGACTGTGATAAAGTTCCGATAGGAGCCTTAGCCAACCATATGGGGAGTTTGGAAGAATGAAGAATGATCTTTCAGAGCTGCCTTGCATTGTGGCAAGAAGGGCTGGTCTTTTATACATTTGCATCAATGTTCGGCACTCCTGTTAGTGGATGCAACCTTGAGCAAGGTGGCTCTTTCTGATTTTTAACTTTCTACAATCCCCAAAGCCACTGGCATCAGAGGGCTCCCTGCCAGCAGCTCTCCCAGAAACTATAGCACTAGGTTTTTTTATTCTGAAGGGTGATTTGGGCAGCACATCATAGCATCTACCACAAATGGCAGACAAAGGTGGCAACAGATTAGTGATCATCTAATTCTAACATTGTGTGATAAGGATTACAATAGGAGTATCTCATAGGAGGGTAACTTAATGTAATTTAGGGAAAGTTTTAGAAAGAAGTAGCATATAAGTTCTGAGAGATCATTGGCAATTAGACAAATTAGACAAATGTGAAGTGGTGATGGCCGGGCGCGGTGGCTCACGCCTGTAATCCTAGCCCTCTGGGAGGCCGAGGCGGGTGGATCACTCGAGGTCAGGAGTTCGAGACCAGCCTGAGCGAGACCCCGTCTCTACTAAAAATAGAAATAAATTATCTGGACACCTAAAAATATATATAGAAAAAATTAGCCGGGCATGGTGGCACATGCCTGTAGTCCCAGCTACTCGGGAGGCTGAGGCAGTAGGATCGCTTAAGCCCAGGAGTGTGAGGTTGCTGTGAGCTAGGCTGACGCCACGACACTCACTCTAGCCTGGGTAACAAAGCGAGACTCTGTCTCAAAAAAAAAAAAAAAAAAAAGAAGAAGTGGTGATAAGAGGGGAGATTAAAAAGCCTGCAGGTAAGAAAGTAGGTGATGCTTGGGAAACTACTTCCAAAGCAAATTCTTAGAGCCAGGTTAGATATTATAAAAGAAGTACAGTATAAGCTGAGATTTGAGAGATAAGCAGAGTCAGTCAGGTGAAAGAGGGGTGTGTGTGGGAGGGGTAGGAGAATGGGGTGTTACAGATGGGCGAGCTTATGAGAAGGTTGGGAAGGAGGAAGGAAGGGAGGGTAGGGGGAGAGAAAGAGGGAGGGAGGAGAGGAGAGAAAAAGAAGGTGAATAATTGAAGGAGGCTTTAGTTTGGGTGAAGAGTGGGCTTTGACCATGAATGTCCTTATGTATTATATAGACATGTTCAGACTTTATCTTCAAAGAGTGTGATGGGAAAGCCCTGAAGAATTGTAAACAGAGGAATGACATCATCATGTTTGCGGTCATCTGTCTTTATCTCAGGACACATCACATCATTGTTCTCTGAGGGTTTATGCCTGGCACCACTTAGGTATAACTGAGTCTGAAATAGTTTCATTTTAACATCTTGTCCCACAACTCCCATGCTGTATCAGTCAGATTTGACATAGAATAAGACATTTATTATTGTTAGACTTTATAGAACTGTGGGAGCTGGTGGGACGGGCTGAGCAGGCTGTTGCTTTTGCATCTGGTATTTGGCTGGAAGTTGCTATGGTTCAGCCAGACCTACAATCAGGAAGGAAGCTTGGGTGTGAATGACAGGAAGGACAAATGGGAACCCATGAAGATGAACTATAACAGAACCCATGGCTGTCTCTTGCCACCGCCAACCTTGACAATGTGAGTGACCTGCAGGGAAAGCTGGCGCCGTTCACCGTGGAGCTGCACATGCATCTGGCCCAGGGCTGGAGAAGCTGACGGAGGAGACCTGGTGGGAGCTGGAGGAACCGCAGATCTCGGTGCTTCCCCATCCCGAACAGGTGGGGCGGGGGTCAGTGATGACGTCGTGTGAGCCGCTGCAGCGCCTGCTGCTCTGCGTCTGACTAAAGTGCAATGGCTACTGCTCCACTCCCTCCTTCTAAACATCACGTGAATCTCTTGTGGCCAATGCTTATTTAGAACCACACACAGAATAGAATTCTGGGAGGCATAATTCTAGCTCCACTGAGTAGACACTGAGCAAAAACCACCACACAACATGTCTTGCGTACCAAACACTGTGTATACACACACTCTATATACATATATAAATACGTAAATTGTAATATGTATAATATAATATAATACAATATAATATATAAATATATCAATTATAAACTACATATTTAATAATGAATGATATATACATATACATATATATACATATGTAGTATAATTATTTCAACCCCCTCTGAAGGATCATTATCCTCATTTTATAAATAGAAAAACAGAGAGATAGAGAGATTGAATGATTTGCCTTAGTAAGAAGTAACACTGGCATTCATATTTGTTAGTCTAATTCCCAAACTATAATCTTGTTCACTATGCAAAACTGTCTTCTCTGCCAAGTACCGTAGAAAGGTGGACAGATGATATATATATGTGCATGTGTGTGTGCACATGCAGACACACACACACATATAAAACACTGTTTTTGTCAGCATAGCATATTTTGATACATCAAGTCCTAAAATGAAAGAAGATAACGCACACTGATGCTTGCCAATGACCCTTGATGCCTGATAGTAGGATCTCTCCTTGGGGCTCTGACAGTCTTCTGGCAGCTCATCCATCACTGCTGTCATACAGACATTGTGGCTTTAAATGGCTTCCCAATTTTCTGAGGCTTATAGAACATTCTAAACCACAGACACCCAGATTTAGGATATACATGTCTACTATCGCCAAACATGCCCTAACGTCCTCTAATGGCTGCATCTTAAAATGGGATGCCTCTCCCGATTTGTTTTTGCAGCTGTTAACACCTTACTGTCACTGAGAGAGGTCACTCCCGTGGTGGGGAATCTGGGGAGGAAGGAGAGGCACTCCATCCTCGGGCCTTCTCACTTCTGTGTGCTCCATCACCGCCGGCTGCCGGCTCCTGCATCAGTTTCCCTCTTTCTCCGAGCCAGGAAGACCTCTGCCTGAGAGTGCACGGCAGACCTGAAGGAGCAGGGCATGAGTGGTGAGAGCTGGTAGAAAATCCTCCGTCTCCCTCACCCTCAGCTGGGATAAATCTGAGGCATGGGATTTTATGATTTCACAGAATTTTTTTGTGGGATTAAATTCCAGTTATTCAGTGTTAACTTGCTAGATGAACACCCTTTATCTACTGCTTTTCCTTTCCTGACCTCCTCCCATGCCCCTCTACAGGTGCTCCCTCCACTTTCCCAGTAAACTATTTGTACTTGAATCTTTGACTCAGAGCTTGCTTCTGTGGAAATCCAAACTGAGATAAGAGAGAAGGACCTGAAAGAGAAATGAAGATATCAGAACATAGCATAATAAATAGAACCAGTGGGAGATGCTGGATAGCAAAAGGGAACTGGGATGGATGGAGAAACTCCTGCAATTCTGAGGGACAAGGAGAAATCCTAATCTCAAAATAAAACTGCTTGGTGAGCTGCTTACATAGACCTGTACATAAATCATATCTGCATTTGAGTCTAATCATCACTGTGGGGGCTCACAGTTAAAAGACATGTTCATCAGTTAGAATCATTGAAAGGGCCCTGGTTCATTTTAAAGCAAACCTTAAATGGGACAGGAGACCTTTTATAAGGAAAGTTTAATTTCACAAATGTATCACCTTGTATATTCCTCCCAGGTATGATATTTTCTTCTTTCTCCCTTTCCATTTGCAGGTCCAGAGGTAAGCTGGGATTTTTCTCACTTTGTGGCCCATCTTTTCCCTTTCAGATTTTGAAAAAGTCAAAGTCAGAGATACATTTGTGATACTCAGTGCTTGTAATATTATTGGGAATTTTCCAAAGTGAAATAAAAATTCAGGCCAAGTGCACTGATAGCCAATTTCATATTAATTTTTTTAATTGAGTGGCTCAGGAAATAATTACTAAACATCTGAAGCATAACTTAGTTAGTGAGTAACCTTTAGTTTCATACAAGTTATTTCCCTGCCAGGGGACTCCCTTGGGGATGTATCTGGGTTTTCTTTAGCTTCTACTTCTCTGACAGTGGACCCTAATGGTTTCCTCACCTGGCACTGTTTTCTTTTGGTTTGTTTGTTCTCTCGTTTCTTTACTGGGTTGAAGTTGCCTCTTCCACCCCCCTCACCGTGGAAGAATTGTGTTGTTATAGTCACAATGGGTGACTACATCAAATAGTGGTCATCTATCTGGAATATCTCAGAAGACATTCTATGTCACCAACGTCAATAAACTTTTGCATCTTCCTGGAAAATAAAGGTGCTATCTATCAAGTAATTACTTTTTAGACAACCTTCCTAGATATTGTTTCTTTTTTATATTTTGGGTAAACTAAATCTAGACAGATTGGAACTTTGCTATTATGTGGATAACAATAACAAGTGGAAGAATGGCAGGCTATAGGAACAGTCCGTGTTAGCCATAGAAAACACAGAACCACCTACCCTCAAATTCCTGTTGTTCACAATCATAGATTAATAAAAGGAACAAGAACCTAACTACTCATGAAATAAATGTACACTAAGATTGATTACCAGTCCACCTCCCAGAACACAATCAGCATTTTCTTAGCTAATGAGTTCTTTTAAACATCTGGGGCACAACATATTTTAAAGTTGGTTTAAATTAGTGGGCATTGAATAAAGACTAAGCTATAGCTCTTTGGTTCAACCCTTATGATCATTTTCTTTACCTTGTGGCATCAGTGGCTACTCTACTAGGTGCAGCTGAAAATTCAGTATCAGTAGACTCTAGGGCATTATTTTCACCTTCATGATTTTTGTACTATCTATACTTACATGTACTTAGTGTTTTTAATGGATCACTTTCAAAATGTAAGATATTTGTTTAAAAAGAAAATTGAAATCACTACCATAAGTAGAAAGTTTCATTTTTCTAATTCATGTTAAAATTGATGCAAAATATTAAAAGCTACTTTGGTCTTTAAATCACCTAAATTCATCTCATTTGCCATTCTTTGGGGAATACCGCTATAGGAAAATGTTTCTAATGATTCCATTCTTTTAATGCCCCGTTCCTATGAGGGACAGTGATTCTATTTTAAAGCTATGAAGCAATGTTTATAGAACTGGTCAACATGGTGCTAGCATATTGATCATCTATGTTCAACTCCCTCTAAAGAATAGATTATTTTCATACCAGGTACCTTTTCTCACCATGATGAATGAAAACAGAAATCTGTAACAGAAGGAAAACTGGAAAATTCACAAATATGCAGAAATTAAATAACACATTCCTGAAAAACCAGTGGGTCAAAGAAGAAAACAAAAGGGAAATTGGAGAATACCTTGGGACAAACGAAAAAGAAAATACAAAATACTCTTACTTAGGAGGTGCAGGAAAAGTAGTACTAAGAGGGAAGTTCAGAGCAATAAATGCCTCCATTAAAAAAAAAAAAACTTCAAATAAACAACTTCACATCTCAAGAAACTAGAAAAAGAAAAATAAACTAAGTCCAAAGATATCAGAAAGAAGAAAAGAGTAATGATTAGAGCAGAAATGCATAAAATAGAGGATAGAAAAGCAATAGAAAAAAGCAATTGGACTGAGAGTTAGTTTTGAACAGGTAAACAAGATTAATAAACTGTTAGCTAGACTAAGAAAAACGAGAGAGGGCTCAAATAAAATAAATCA
Source organism: Lemur catta (assembly GCF_020740605.2). Lineage (NCBI taxonomy): Eukaryota > Metazoa > Chordata > Mammalia > Primates > Lemuridae > Lemur > Lemur catta. The sequence continues at coordinate 160,095,012 of NC_059128.1, forward strand.
GAAATGAAAGATGAGATTACACTTGATGTCATAGAAATAAAAAGGATCATAAGAGACCACTATGAACAATTATTCACTGACAAACTGATTTCCTAGAAGAAATCAGTGGATAAATTCCTAGAAACATACTGTATTAGTCAGGATTCTCCAGAGACACAGAACCAATGGTATATATATATATATATATATATATATATATATATATATATATATATATATATATGTGAGAGGGGATTTATTAGGGAAATTGGCTCATGAAATTATGGAGGCTGAGAAGTCCCATGACAGGTTGTCTGAAAGCCAGCGATATCCTGGGATGATGCTGGTGGTGTTGGATGTTCAGTCTCAGTCTGAAATCTTAAGAACCAGGGAAGCCAGTGGCATAGCTCTCAGTCCAAGTCTGAAGGTCTAAGAACTGGGAGGACCACTGGTATAAGTTTCAGAGTCCAAATGCCAGAGAGCCTAAGGTTATTTATTTATTTATTTTTGAGACAGAGTCTCACTCTGTTGCCTGGGCTAGAGTGCCATGGCTATACATTTATCCACCACCTTTACTCAGTCATTGGCTGAGGCTACTCCTGGGATAACTACTTGGCAATTCCCAGCTTTCTTTGTATTCGGGCTGATCAACGTTTCCTGTGGGCAAAGAAAGCCCTAGACTGAGTTGCAGGGGCTGTGCTTGGGAACTGAGGCTATTAAGGGGATATATTAATAGATTGGGTTCTGATAGATCCGCTATGAAGAATAAGCAGGGGATGATGCAAGAACACATAGGAGGACCTAACTGAGTCTTGGGGACTTATGGAAGACTTCCTGGATCAACATATCTTATCAATAATAATAATAAACATCTAGAACAAACATTACAGCTTATAGATCATGTTATCTGATCTATAATTTACTGAATGAACATTATTATAATGAAAGAATAATGAAATTTTATAAATGAAAATGACTCCTCAATAAATGATCTTCATTTTCCATAATTTCTATAAATTTTCACCCATATATACCAAGTGCCATTTACATAGTTCTAATTATAGTATAGGATACAATTTCATTTCTTTTGAAGTATTATTAATATAATACTTTGAAAGATCTCATATAGATCAAATTTATGAATTTGTCAAAGGCTTTGGTTGTGTGACAATATCTATCCATATCCATAAAGAGTACAATTCAACTACATTTGGTAGACAAAGATACATTCAACTAGTTGTCTATTCCAACAAGCATAGGCTCGCAAAAGTAACGGCAGCTTGACTGACATATATCAGATGTTGATTTCTACTTGTCGAGTCTTGTTTGAAATTCACATCAATCAGAAAGAAAAGTGATAGATGATCCACATATTTTACTTTTTTGTTGTTTTCTTAAGCTGTCATTCACTAAATGGTAGAAGAAAAGCACTGTTGCTAGCTGAAGCCTGGCTGCAAAGCTCATGTCTCTTGAAGGGGATGAAATAAAGGTGTGAAGGAATCATTACTGTTTTGACTCTAGTGTAGTCAATACAAGAACCCTGTAGTTCGTTTTTCTGGGACTTTTTGATAAAGGCCATTCTCACTGGAGATAAGTAATATCTCATTGTGGTTGTGATTTGCATCTCCCTGATGATTAGAGATGTTGAGCATTTTTTCACGTTTGTTGGCCATTGTTCTGTCTTCTTTTGAAAAGTTTCTGTTCATGTCCTTTGCCCACTTTTTGATAGAGTCGTTTGATTTTTTCTTGCTGATTTTTCTGAGTTCTAGATAGAGTCTAGTTATCAGCCCTTTATTGGAGGTGTAGCATGTGAAAATTTTCTCCCATTCTGTAGGTTGTCTGTTTATTCTCGTAACAGTTTCTCTGGCTGTGCAGAAGCTTTTTAATTTGATCAGGTCCCATTTATTTATTTTTGTTGTTGCTGTGATTGCTTTTGGGGTCTTCTTCATAAATTTTTTGCCTAGCCCATTGGCATAGATGCAGAGAGATAGGAACACTCCCACACTGCTGGTGGGACTGCAAACTAGTACAACCTCTGTGGAAAGTAATATGGAGATACCTCAAAGAGCTACAAGTAGAACTACTATTTGATCCAACAATCCCACTACTGGGCAAAGACATTCTATAAAAAAGACATCTGCACTAGAATGTTTATAGCAGCACAATTCACAATTGCAAAGATGTGGAAGCAACCCAGCTGCCTGTCAATACACGAGCAGATTAATAAAATGTGGTATATGTATACCATGGAGTTCTACTCAGCCACAAAAACAATGGTGATATAGCACCTCTTGTATTATCCTGGATAGAGCTGGAGCCCATTCTACTAAGTGAAGTATCACAAGAACAGAAAAACAAGCACCACGTGTACTCACCATCCAATTGGTTTCAACTGATCAACACTTAAGTGCACATACAGTAATAACATTCACTGGGTGTTGGGTAGATGGGAGTGGGGAGGAGGGGATGGGTATATTCACACCTAATGGGTGCAGTGCACCCCGTCTGGGGGATACGCACGCTTGAAACTCTGACTCGGGTGGGGCAAAGGCAATATACATAACCTAAACATTTGTACCCCTATAACATGCTGGGAAAAAAAAGAACCCTGGAGTTTGAAAGATCAGTGTTCAAATCCCGCCTCTGCCACTTGCAAGTTGCATGAACTTTAAGCAAACTGTAATTATATAATTTCTCGGAAACTGCTTTTATTTACTTGTAAATATGAGCCATTTTTTTGTATCATTTTTTATGGACTGAAAAGTTGACATTTGATACCCTGAAGATAACAGTTTCTTATCAAAGCCCAGAGCATGGGTTCTGGAGTCATGCTGCATCAATTGTTGTGTGAATTTGCATGGATTACTTAACTTCTACTCACCTCAATTTCCATATCAGTAAAATGGGGATAATATTCAATATGTTATGTACTTCATTTCAGCCTTGTGAGGATTAAGTGAAATAATTTGTGTAAAAGATTTTAGAATAATGCTCAGTTCTTAGTAAAAACTCAATAAATATTTTATTATTACTAATAGTAAATGTAATAAAATTTTAACTACTGTAAACTTCTTGAAAGTCTCTACTCACTTGGTTTCCCTAATAGGAAACCCTCCTGTGCCTCCTCCAATCCTTGTGACCAATTCTTTTGCAGTTTCCTGCAAAGAATCCCATCTTTTGCTCTGTATATGTTGGTTGGTCCTAGCAGTCTGTCTTTGCCCTACTTTTCATCGCTACGTGTACTATGTATAATATAACCTCCTCTTATCGCTTTGGTCATGACCTATACCTTCATGCAACCAAAATCTACAACTTTTAGGCCTGATTTTTCTGCAAGCTTTAGCTTTATACATATCCGATTCAAAATGTTCTCCTGGATATTTTAGCCAATATGTTATTGGCTCAAATTTTTCACCCTTGACTGCATCCACACCCTTGATTTATCTTCTTTGTGGGTGAAAGGTGTTTACCTACCCTTTGACTTTGCGCTTGGCCATGTGCCTTACTTTGGCCACTAGAACATGAACGGAAGTGATAGTATGCCAGTTTTGAACCCAGGTATTAAGAGGACTTGTGTGTTTCTGCCTACTCTCTCTCATGTCTGCTGTCTTTATGACAAAAACTGAAAAAATCAAAAATACATGCCTTAGATAGCCCATTGGTTCAAGGAGGATGAGTAAAACATGGAGCAGAGCCTCCCCATCCAACTCAAGCCCTGTGGTGAGAAGCAGACCCACCCATCACAGCCTAAAGCTGAACCCAGCCTAGATCAGCCAAACCCAAATCAATCTATAGATACACAAGTGATAATAAGTAATTGTTTTTTAAAAATACAAGTTTTGAAGTTGTTTGTTTTGCATCAATAGCTAGCCAGTATAATATTCTATAGGCATCTCAAAGTCAGCTTACCTGAAATTAAATTCCCCTTCCACCACCCACCATAAACCTGTTCCTTTGTCCTCTATTTCTTTTGTTGGTTACTGGCCTCACCACTCATGTTATCACTCAGCCATGACATCAGGATATCATTCTTGACTTTAACCTGTACCTCACCCTTAACATCATCTCACAAGTTTCCAAATTTGGTCAGTTTCATTTCCTAACTAGTTCTAAAACCTGTTTTTTCATCCTCATCCTCAATGTCCCTGCCTGGGATTAGGCACTAATGCTTATTCACTCAGGCTTTGGACTAATGGGCCTTCCTGCCCCCATTTTCACTGGTCTCTGATCATACACATGGTGACCAGAGTGATAGCAAATTTTCCATGTCACTGTGTTGTTTCAAATCTTTTACTACCCCTCATCACCTGCAGAAGAAGTCCAAGCTCTTTAGCGTGACTCCAGACTTCATCATCTGGTCTTCATCTGCCTACCCAAGCCCATTTCAAACTTCTCTCCATTTACATTTTTCATCCATTAATTTAAAATTATGTTAATTCCCTTCAAACATAGCATTGGGCTTCCTACTTTTGTGCCTTTACAAATTATGTGGCTTCTGGGATGCTGTCCTTCCCTTCTCCACATGACAATTCCAGTTGATTCTTTAAAATGCATCTCAGGCATCAACTCTTCTTGGAAGCCTTGCTGGCTGCCTTAGACAGAGCTAGTCATCTCTTCTGTTACTTGAAAATGTTTGTTACTAAACTTAACATTCCAAATTGTGATTATGTTATTATGTCTCTTCCACAAAACTCTTGAGTACTGTGTGGGCAAGAACAGTGCCTACAACCTGTGGTTCTTAGCACAGAGCTTGATGTATGATAGACTAGACAGTCAATAACATATTCTCTTGGCTAAACTAATCATGTAATGCTGTGAAAATGACGTCATTTTATTCACTGGAGTTGTCATTTTCTCTAGCGGAGATGGAAAGGCTGACAAGGTAGATCAGACAGCTCCCAAGAGAGTCACATGCAGGGAACTGCACTCCCTGCCCCAGAGGCTGGTGTGTGCGATGAGGATGGTCATGAATGTGGAGCAGGCTTTTGGAAGGGAGCAGGGCATAAGGAGGTTCAGAAAGAGGAAAGAAGCCTGGGCAGCGATGGATGTAACCCCTTTTTGTTATTCCTAAAGCTTTGAAACCCCAAACTAAACTTCTGAAATCGTGAGTGTAATTGGGATTTTTGAGTGTTAACTACTAAGGGGATGGCTTGTGTCTGCTCTCTAAGAAGGGATCTTACTGAAATGTCACTTCCAGATGAAGGAGCAGGGACACTGGAAGTAAAGTTGGAAGTCACAGGAACTTTCCAGAGTGTGCTCAAATTGCACACGCTGTGACAGAGGGGTTTCAAGGCTATTAACCTGACATCACTGAGGTGCAGAGAGTCCCCGAGTCATATCTAGATTACGATGCTTTTCTCACAGAGTTGATGGAAAGAGAAAATATTCCAAAGTGCCTAGCACAGGGCATGGCATTTAGTGCTTCTTCCTTTCTCGACTTTTCTTTCAGAGGAAAGAGAAAGAAAAACCACTTTAGTTTCCTGCTTATCTGTTTTAATATAAACCTACTTTACATACCTAGATTTTTTAGGGCTTAATTTCTGTTAAAATGCAAACACCCTATTTATAGGGCAACATATTAAATATAACAATACAAATTGACAATTAAACATTTAGCAAGTTCTTCAAAGTAAAAATGAAGAGAATTCCTACTGTTGAAATGCTTTTTGACAGGGGTGGCAGACACCTCTTGTGTCCTTCCTCATACTCCCTTGGCTTACATTTTACCCCAGCTGTTCCTGGGGTGACCAGCTTCGTGCCAACGTATCCTCCCCTCAGCAGAGTTTTCTGTCTCTGTTACCTGGGAAGCTTGTAGGAATCCACCTAGAATTTATATAGGGACAATCTGCAAGTATAAATGTGTTAGCATTTCATGGGTAACTCTTGACCAACGAATTGTGAGAGTCAGGGGACAAATGTCCCCTCTTCTGTCCCTGAGGCTTTCAATGCTGAGGCACATTCTACACGGCTTCTCAGATGGTCCCAGCAGGATCGAGGCCCAGGTGCTCAATGACCAAGCCAAGACTGCACACTTACCTTGACTTTTTCTCCTTTTCTGTTTCACTTTCACTAGTTCTCCATTTCTGTTGCCTAGAATCACATCCCAAAATAACTACCTGCATATGGACCTTGTTTCAGGCTCTGCTTTTCAGAGAAAACCTAGGCTGAGATAACAAGCTGTATTGGATGTATTTTAAGCATTACCTTAGATTCTCTCAAAGTTGCATGTCTAGGGGCCTTCAGCCACTGGCTCATGGGAGGTCCCTATTGCCAACACCACCACAGTTTCTTCTGCTAGAATGGATTCCATGGCACCCACCATGGTATGAGCCCAGGCCAGACCTAATCTGATCCATGGACCCCAGCTCCTTTCTTTTCCACTGGACTCAGAACAAACTTCAAGCCACAGGACATGAAACCTGGCTTCCCTACCAGTTTCCAATAGGGGCCAGATAAGGTAAACTAGAAGAGCAGAGGAGCTGAGATTCCATGGGAGTCAGGATGTGGGGAAGAGGAGTCATCAGATACATTCCTCCCCATTTTCCTTCTGATGCCTGGTCCTGAGGCACAGTTTTTCTAGTCAGCTTGTTTGCAGATGTTAGCACAACTGAGTGACCAGCTATGTATCTTTGTGGTTAGTGAAATGGTAGCTGGCTTGGTAATATATCACATTAAGTTTGCTTTCCATTCTCCTCTGTCTCTCTTACTGTTCAGTTGATTGCATCTCCCAGTGAAGCCTGTCTCAGGCTTATTTTCTCGGGGACCTGAGCTAAGACACAGGTCACTGAAGGCTTTTGCTAGGCTGCTAATGATACAGAATAATGGTGGGCAAGTGGAAATATTCTTTGGTAAAGGTTAGACAACAGGAAGTGGGCCTTGGAAAGGTCTCAGGACTACACTTGCTTCTTACAGCTCAGCACAGAAGACATTAGTTCCTTTGATACGGGATCAATGATAACATAGCAGAGAGCTACACAAACCTCAACTCTGGACAGAAAAGAAAGTGACTCATGTACTTTTACTTCCAGGTACCTCGTCCCTCCCATAAACAAAACAAAAAGAATACCTACTTCATCTGTTCTTTGTCTCAGCTTCATCTTTTGTTACCAAGAGTGTGCAAAATGCTTTGGAAGTGAAAAATGTATTTTCTGATTGTGAAGAAGAGCTTTTACACTGTCAAAACTTGAGAAATTCAGAAATGCATCATGAAGTAAGCAAGAAGCCCCTGTAGTTCCTCAACCCCTAAATAACCAGTTAAGTTTTGTGAATTTTTCTTAATTTAAAAAAATGCATGTATATACTTATGTACACATGTAGAGGTCACTTGTGTAATTCCCATTTCATGGAAATCTCTCCCCACTCTCCACTCATTCAAAGTCTCCTCAGCCCACAAAATTACCTTATTTAGAACCTGTTTAATGAAAGTTTCTCTGATTTTTCACATTAGATGTTCTTTTAAGATACATATTTTGCCTTGTGTTATAGCTTTATATTTGTTTATAATACTTTACTGAATAGGTTATAAACTTATAGACTAGAGAATAAAGTTTATATCTGATTATCTTTGAAATCCCATATTTCCTGACAAAAGTGTTGAATTAATATTCTATAACTGAAGTATGATGTAATTCAGCCTATGGTTATTTTTCAACACCTTGAACATACTATTATTTTTTTCACATGATTATCATTTTACTGTATGCTTTTTTTCTTTATGAATTATTTCATATGTATGTGTCTCATTTTACTAATTAGATTGTAACATTTCCAAAGGCAAGGACCATTTCTTATATTTCTTTGTGCTCCCCATAGCATTCATCACATTTTTAAATTTAGAGCAGGTGTCCAGCAAACCTTTGTTGACTTTTTCCACTGATACAGCCTGGCCATCAGACACTGCTTATTTTCCTCCCAAACAGATCAAAAGCAAATGAACTCTCAGTTGAATTGGATTGGAATCTGTATCTTTGTTGTTTCATGACAGTTAAAAGGGAGCTTGTCCATGCATGTCTGAGAATATAGTTTATTCCTGATGATCAGTCACCTTTATCAAGAAAAAGAATCAAATGTGTTATAGACACTCAATAACTCCAGAGAAGTCAGTTTTTGAGAGAATGTAGTTTCCACTGTTTAAAGTCACAATCTTGTGAAATGGGACAATTTCTTATTGATTTCATATGAACAAAATTCACCTATCTGAGAGAAAATACTTAACAAATTCAATAATTGAAGAATACAATTATTAATGACACTGGCTTTATTCAAAATGAGAAATGGCATGGGAAGGTAAATTCTAGAGTGAGTATTACGCTTTTCCTCCTGAGTGGCATGAACATTTTTTAGGAGATCCCCATGAAAGTTTTTAGTTAGCCCAAGTTCCAATCACAGCTTGTCCATTTGCTGTCATGTGTAACCTTAGACAAGCTGCTCACTCTCTTTATGCCTTGGTTTTCTTCTCTGTGAATAATGATGTTACCTACTGCTATGGTATGAATGATGAATATGTCCCCCCCATTCATATGTTGGAAACTTGGTCCCCAGTGCAGCAGTGTTGGCAGGTGGAGCTTGAATGAATTAATGCTGCTGTAAAGAGGGCTTATGGGAGTGTATTCTCCCTCTTCCACTCTTCTGCCATGTGAGCACACAGGGTTTATCTCTTGCCCTTTTGCTTTCTGCCATGTGAGGACACAGCAAGAAGATCCTTACCAGATACTGGTGACTTGACCTTGGATTTCTCAGCCTTCAAAACTGCAAGAGAATAAATTTCTGTTCTTTATAAATTATCCAGTCTAAGGCATTCTATTATAGCAGCACAAAATGGAAAAGACACCTACCCTATAAGATTATTAAAAGATTAAGACTAAGAGAAACTATGTAAAACACTTAGCAAAATGCCAATCTATCACTATAGTTCAATAAAACAGCCTTTATTACTTATATTACTTTCTTCTCAGATTGTTAAAAAAAGAAATAATTTGGCATTCATTAATATTAAATTGAGCATTTTTTCTCATCAGACTTAGTATGCAAATCTTTTTTTCCCCCCTTTTCCCTGTTTGGCCTGTTTATGACATTGCTATAGCACAGCAACTACTGCCACTTTGACTGGGGTTTTTAGAGTTGAAGAGGCTGCTGTTTCTCTTTGAATAAATCCTGATTAAGTATGGCAAATATTAGTTACCGACATTAGAAATAAAAGGACTATGAAGTAGATAGAAGTGTGTATTAGGACAGTCAGCAAGACACAGTTCTTTCTTCTAAGAAAATGTGAGCAAGTGACAGGCATCATAGACTCATTAATTATTCTAATATGGGACAGGCTTACAGGTCCTGAGCATAAAACTATTCATCTTAAAAGTGGGAAAACAGCTTGATTAAATGCTATTGTATACATAGATATGAAAGGAAGATTTCATTAATAATAATTATTATAAATAATAAGAACAATTCAACCCCAGACTAATTCTCTATGATAAAAGATAAGAAATTAAGAATATATTATATAAAAGTAATTTCTAGGTCTGCATGAATTTCCATTCAGTTAATAACAGTAAAGTAGACAAGCTAATAAGTGCAATGTTATCAAGACAAGTGAATGCATGCTAACTTTGATAAGAGAAAACACTCAATTTAATGCTAATGAATGCCGATTTTTCTTCCCTTGACAGTCTGAGAAACTCTTTCTCTGAGCTGCAATGAAGTTCATTGATTCTCTCTTCAAAGGCTTTGCAAAAAACGTAAAAACCTTCTGCTTTATGGAGAAGACAATGCAGATGACTATTAGGATTTTTTTACCCCTCTGCTTCATGTTCTTTTTAAAAGAGGTACATGATAGCTCCTGCTTCCTACCTTTTTTTATCAAATAATTGGCTGACCCTATATTTCTTCTCTTTAATCTGCTTATCTCTGCAGAGAATTTCAGAACTTTTTCTGATTAAAATGAGCCTTTCACCCAAGGGGTTTAATTAAAGAAAGAACAATGCTCACAGTCAGCAATGCAGGAACAGGTGATATGTAATACAGCCTCCCTTAGTGTGAATAATGCTGCCCAGGAGCCCTCATTGTAGGACTCGGGGGCCCTCCTCGCCACTGCCCACTGTGTGCAGATGTAAATAAGTCAAGTTGATGATCAAGTGTTAGGCTTATACATGAAGCCCAATAGGTGGCCCCAACTTTTGATGTTTCCCAGGAAACAAGTCACGTGCCTAGGTAAATAAGCACACTCACTTCTCTGAATGATGAGATACTTTTAATCATTTGTCTTGTGTCACCTTTTATCTTCATTCCTACACAATCTCTGACTTCTGATGAAGCATAGGGAGAGTTCGTTTCTCATCCTACCTTTAGGGGACCTTGAGTATTTGCCAAAACTCACTATTCCTTTTCTAAATATACGCTGCTTAAACTTTGGCATCCAGCAGAATCCCCTGGTGGGCTTTTTCAGGCAGCACACGGGGGGGGGGGGGGATCCTTCCTATCCCTTCTGAATCAGTGGTTGGATTAAACATGTGGTTTATGAAAAACAGTCTCCAGCTGATTCCTCTGTATACCAAAGATTAAAATCACCTGTTGTAAACCTTGGCTGATGACCATGCACAAGCTCAGTAGTTTTCAGCTGTGGCTGCATATTGGAACCACCTGTAGATTAAAAAAAAGTCTGCTCGATTCCAGCCCCAGAGATTCTGATTTAATTGGAAATTGGGCTTTAGCATTATAAAAGCTCCTCACATGATTCCAGTATTCACCCAAAGTTGTGGACCTCTGCTCTAGCTACGTATAAGTACCATATGCTAATGATTGTGCCAGTGGAACTCCTGTTTTAGCTACACATTCAGCCCAGGTGAGAAGAATTTTGAGCATTCAAAATGCCATATGTGTCTAAATACCTATTAGCATTGTTTCTCCCTTTTCCCTTGATAGAACTTACAAACTGGGAGTATTACACACAAGACTGCTATATATAAAGGAAAAGCTATATTCATTTGTTCATTCATTCATTTACACATTCATTAGATATAGTTTCTACTATGTGCTGTGCCTTGTTATAGAGGTTGCAGCAGTGAACAAGAAATCCACAATCATTGCGTTTGTGGTGATTAATAGACACAAGTAGCTGGACCAACTGGTTCACATTCTCTTCATCAATTGGCTTCTGGGTTTGTTTATGCCCTCTTCTTTTGACCTTCTCTCATATGTCCCAGATACTCCATTTTTACTAACCCTGTGCTTCCCTGAAAGAATCACATTTTCCCACCCTTTTGGGTCTTGTCCCTGTTGCCCCTCTCTTCCTGATGTCCCTTCCTATTCCTCCTTAACTAGCCAGCTGTCTCCACCTTTCCACACTCATCTTGGCTATTTTCTCTTTTGGTACTCTTCCTAGACTGGGATAGATGTCTCTCCTTCATTCTCCACAGTCCCTTACACTGGGTAGAATTGATTAAAAAATAAATATACAAGAGGAGGAAAATGTATTGTATCTGATGTCAAAATAGAATATGCTAAATTAGTGAATTCTTGGTGATGATTTGGAGAAACAAAGATAGTAAAGGTTAGATTATTGAGTGCTTGCAATTTTGTGGCCATGTGCATCAGGTGAGCCAAGGGAAGCACTGTGTTCAACCTAAGAAAGCAGAGAATCCAAAGGGGACTGAAATTTATAGGTTTCTCTCCTAGTTGCTCTGGCTCCTCCTCATTTTATGATATACCGAGAAAAGCCAAATGCAAACAACTCTAATAAGAGGCTAAAAAAGCAATGATCTAACTAACTATCTAATTAAGAGAAGTAGTTTTGGAGGGTTTTGTGTAGTACACAAAGGATAAGTCAAAGAGGAATGTCCTTGGGTGTTAAGTAAATGGTTAATTGGAGCATCTGAAATAGGAAATTTTAGGAATATTGCAGATCTTCTGTCTTTTTCTGCTGATGTTGTTATAACCAGGGGAAATAAATTAAATGTTTGTGAATTCGCATGGCCTCTGTTGTTCTAGCTGGTGCCATCACTAAGTGGGAGAAAGCCCAACAACAGGGAAAAAACAGAGTCCATTGCCTTGATTACATTTTTTACCCTTTGCTGCTGCTAAGGAGGGGTGAGCCCTTCCCAAGGGAATAGAATAGGCAGAATGGGTAGTCACTACTCTTTTGTTTTAAAAAGTGTTTTTAACCCTCTATTATAGTTGTTGGTTTATTTTTTCTGCCTCCTACGCTTGAGAACCACGACCATGCCCTTAACTTAATCTTGCTCACCTGTTATGAGAACTGACCAATAGTAGGCACTCAGAAATGGACATTGGTCAATATTTTCCTCCTTCTACAGTGCTCATTAAAAGTTGCACCATTTTGAAATATCTCAAGCAAAGTAAGGAGAGCACTAGGAGAATTAAACTCAAGCTTAGTCTCTTTATTGCTACTTCTTAGAAGTTTATTTTTAACCTCTGGAGGCCAACCTCTAGAGGTCTGTATGATTTATACCTTGCTATTACTCAGGGACTTTCTGGTTTGAGGGGAAGACTATTCTTAGGCTGCTGTTCAGTGCCTGAGGGAGGTCCCTTAGGTTTTTCAAAAGACAAGTGTAGGTGAATTTCTACCCTGGAGAGGAAGTGGATGGTGTTGTAATAGGCAAGCTGACATTTCCTTCTATATTTAATTGTCTGTAAGGCGGAAGGGGAGTCATAACAGTGAGGTGCCTCTCAAATGACTTAGAGTTAAGGGGAATAATATATAGACCCTGGAGAATGAAATAATAACTTTGGATTGTAGCACCAGTAGACCCCTTCAGAAATATGTGAAATCAGTTTAATAAGATTGAATGGCCCCTAAGCTACAAGCCTTGAATGAAAGTATTTGCATGTTTTGGAAAATAACAAAGAGAAGTGGCTGGTTAACTTCGATAATGTAGAAAAAAAGGTCAGAGAAATAGGTACTCTATCCATGCAAACAATCTCTAAGGTTAAAATAAAAGCATATTTTGGCACCTAACATGAGCACTTGAAACCCGATGCGTGTATGCTCCCATTGTAAGCAATGGATATTTGGGGCTGCCATTTATCTGGCAACAACCAAAGCAAGAATCATATAATTAATTTCCCTACTTTGGTTTCACACCATGAAATTTGTGTCTGTAACTTGCCTCCCCACGGACCTCTGCATGTTGAAAGAGAATGTGCTTAACACAATAGAATGGATGCTCTAGGCTGAATGAAAGTAACACACGTTGCAAATGAAATAATTGGTATTCTATTTGTCCATCACTCTCTTTGGTTAATGCAAGCTGGACTGTCCTGGTAGTTCCTCTACTTTGATATTTCCCTTCCTTTACATTCTGGTTTCTGTACCACGTATCAAGAAAACATTTAACATGATTATTTACTAACACATTGCTGCAAGAGCTAGTGCATGATTGCCATATATCTAGTACAGATTTTTAGAGTTGATCATTGTTTTTTTCAAAAAGTTTGTGTACCTTTCATGGGTCTCCATATTTAAAAAAGTTAAAGAAATGTCTTCAATTATGTCTCCCTGTTTATAAAACTCTTATCAATTCCTTCCTCCATCTGCTCCTCACAACAGCCCAGTAATGTAGTTGGAACTGATTTATATTCTTACATGAGATTCTGGGGTGGTGGTGCTTGTTCAAGGTCATAGGGCTTTGTACTGGTATAAATGAAACTTGAAAGCAAATTTTATGTGTCTAGGATCAATGAAATGTCCATATCTCAAATGAGTATTGGGGAAAGGCATAAAATTTCTCCACATCAGTCTCAACGAGGGATCCTACCACATACTTTCTGTGATCACTCTTCTAACTCCTCTGTTACATTATACTCTGTTCTTGGCTTTATTTTGTTTATTTGGCTCACTTCCCATTTAATTGTTTGTGTACTTGCCTAACAAGGAGAAATCACTATTTAAAATTAGAAATTTTTAAGAGAGAAGATCCTGGTGAAGGAAACCTTAAAGTTTCTGCTGGTCTTTAGTGTTGCCAAGAGACAGACTCGCCATTTCTTATGCTTAACACATGGTCAATTTGGGATTCATCCAACATAATGTAGACTTGGCACTAAATTTAGAAATAATAGAGATAACTAAAATACTAAATAAATAGTAAGAAAAATTGTTGAATTATACAGACATTCTAAGAGGGAGTGAGAGAACCAGGAGGGATATGAAATGTTTAAAACTTGGCTGGAGAGTGAGGCTTGAACTGGATGGAGCACAGCAGAGAGTGAACAACCTATATAGTAGTAGACTCAAGAAAAGAACTTTGGGAAGATTTCACTCATAATCAATTTTAATTTTGTTTGTATTACTGTGATACTTAAACACCTCCTTTCTTGTCTCTCTCTCCAAACCTTCAGTAAAGTCAGCTCTATACAAAAATGGTTTTTTTTTTTTTTTTTTTGTGAGGAGTTTGTAGAAATCAAAAGAAGAGGCCAAGTTTTAAGTTTGGTTCAATACAAAGTTGGAAGAAGGTAACAAAATGAGTGTCATGATGACATTATTCATAAATTGAACAGCTTTTGTAGGAGCAGATATTTGGAGACCTAAGTGACCATAAGAACCTAGGCTCCTGACCATTTGCTTTAATCTTGAAGAGTGTTGGGTCTCCCACTGATATAGCATGGGGTTTAACCAAGTCTTGTCTTGATTTTAAGGGGTAGGGTGACCTTAGCTGGCCTCTGGATTACTTTAAAAAAATTTATTTCATGATTGGCTTATGTCCAAATCTCATTTAATTCATATTTTATTATCTTCTGGTCAAAACCTATACATTAAAAATTAATTGTTTGAGTATACAGAATTAGTTTGTACGAGGTTATTGCCCATTGTGCAGTAAAGCCAATAGGGGGAAGTGATTAATAAATGAAGCCCAGGGACTTTTTTAGAAGGAGTGCCTGCTAGATTGAATACTCGTCCTCAATATAGTAAGCAGTTTTGGATTTCTATTAAAGATGGAATATATCAGTAAAATTTTATATCCTTGAAAACTGAAGCTAGTACACATTTTAATATTAATGATGACTTTTCCCATTTAAAAAGCAGAAGTAAAAATGTATGACACTAAGAAGAAATACCTAAGAATGCTGATCAGAAATATCAAATCCATGTGATGGTAATATAGGAATCCATATGATGGTACTATATATATCTACTACAATGAAATATTTACCATATGCTAGGGGCAGCATTAAAAATTTAACATGTAACTCATTTAATTTTCTAAAACTCTATAGAGAAGTGTATTATTATTCTCATTATGTAAATGAGGATGTAAATGAACAGAAGTTCAAAGGGTTAATAACTTGCCCAAGGTCACACAGGTAGAAAGTGTTAGTTTGGACTTAAACTAAGGTCCATCTCAATCTAAAACCTGTATCTATTATCTAGTGAATCCTGGCAAGACCATGATCCAGCTGGGACTGTTTTAACAAAACCATATCACTTAACATATATCAAAGGAATTATTGCATGCTGCCAATCTCTATCATTTTGAATGTAAATTTATTTAGGAAATACAATCACCACCATCAATTTAGCCTCTGGAAAGCTACTTATCTTATAAAGAAATCAATTTCCTCCTTCCATCTTTTATGTTTCATGGAGTCTAAGTTATATACCACTGTTTCAAGTGTATACTCCTAGAAATTTGGCCAGATTAAGTAATTCTCTTCCCACTTCACTTCCGAAACCTTTTATAGTCTTTTCCCGTTTGTTACTCACCATGATGTCCTACTACTTGTTTTCTAAATTTTTCTTATCAACCAACCAATATATACTGAAAGCCCACTCCATGCAAGGCACTGGAGGTGGTAATATAAAGGTGTAAGATTTTTGAGGTGGATCCAGAAGTTTAAGTTGAACAAGAAAAAAATAAAGCAGTTGGAAAGGGAGCAGATAAGATGAGAAATGTAGGGTACAATTCAATAGTTGTGCCTAACATAGAGTAGGAACCTAACAGATATTTGTTGAATGAATAAATCAATAAATAAGTGGATGATCACATGATTGAATAGATGGCTGAATGAATGGAGGGAAGAAATTGATTTGAAAAAGATGGATTTGGAAAAGATGGTTACAACAAAATCATCTATTGCCTACAAAAAATGGTTCCTTTTATGGAGAATCTGCTAAAATAATTGGCAATGGTTCCAATCATCTTAAAAGAACACAAAATGACACATACTGACTCATGGTCCTCCTTATGGTCCAGTTTTAAGCAAGTCAGAAGACACCTGGGACTAGCTAGTGTTGCTGCCTAGCAGGAAAGTTTACAGAGATAAGCAAATAAAATCAGAAAATCTATTTTTTTTTTTTTTTTTGAGACAGAGTCTCACTCTGTTGCCTGGTCTAGAGTGCCGTGGCATCAGCCTAGCTCACAGCAACCTCAAACTCCTGGGCTCAAGCAATCCTCCTGTCTCAGCCTCCCAAGTAGCTGGGACTACAGGCATGTGCCACCATGCCCGGCTAATTTTTTCTGTATATATTTTTAGTTGTCCAGATCATTTCTTTCTATTTTTAGTAGAGATGGGGTCTCACTCTTGCTCAGGCTGGTCTCGAACTCCTGACCTCAAACAATCCACACGCCTCTGCCTCTCAGAGTGCTAGGATTACAGGCGTGAGAAAGTCTATGTTTTTAACTGAATCCTGACACCACATATATTCTGATATTAAAAAAAATACTGCTGAATAGAAAGAAGAAAGATATTTACACAAAAGTACTCTGACACCTAAAAAGAGAATGGGGCTAGGATAGATAAACAGCTTAGCAAGGAACAAGCTTATGGCTTTGAAGCCAAAAAACAGGACAAGCTGTGTCTTACTTCTGCAGTACTGGCACTTTGCAACGCCATCACTAGGAGAAAATTACCCCCCAGGGTGCTCTGCCAATCTCCTAGGTCCAGCTAAGTATGCAGAGTTTTTCTTTTTCTTTTTTTTTTTTCTCCCAAAAGGTTGCTGTACCAGTTTTAGAATGAATATTCCTTATAGCCAGTCCTATGCAGATTTTTGAAATATCTTTTTTTTAATGCCATTGTCTTACCTTGAACAACTATTGCTAATTTGAATATTGATCAAATACCATGTGGTATAATAAAGATATTTTTATGATCCTGGATAAATTCACTGAGCCTCAGTTTCCTTATCTATTGTATGAGGGTGATGATACCTAACTCACAATGTTGTTTTAAGGATTACATCAGGTAACCTTTGTGAAAACAACTAATTTTCTAGCCTTACTGAAGGAAGGCTATGACCCCCTTCCATGAAATTTTGTGGTTTGTATCTTAAATGCTGCATCTTGAGACTGTTTATCAAATAGAGTTGCCCACTATTTCACTATATAGATGGAGATAGAAAATCACTTGCCAGAAAATGTTCTTTTTTAAAAAAACTTTTTAAAAAATTTTATTGCAGTAAGGACACTTGATATGAGATCTACCCTCTTAACAAATTTTTGAATGTACAATACATATTATTGAGTATAGGTACCATGTTGTACTACAGATTTTTAGAACTTATTGATCTTGCTTGACTGAAACTTTATGCTTATTGATTAGTAACTCTCTCTTTCCCCCTGTCCCAAGCTCCTGGCAACCACCATTCCACTGTGATTTTAAATACCTTATACAAGTAGAATCATGCAGTATTTGTCTTTATGTGACTTGCTTCTTTCACCTAGTACTCAAGTTTCATTCATGTTGTCAGATATTTCAGAATCTGAATAGTATTCCATGTGTGCATATACCACATTTTCTTTATTCATTCACATGCTGGTGGACATCTAGCTTGTTTCCACATCTTGACTATCATAAATAGTACCACAATGAACAAAGGAGTGCAAATATCTCTTCAAGAGCCTGATTTCAATTCTTTTGGACAAATACCAAGAGGTGGAGTTGCTGGATCATATGGTTGTTCCATTTTAATTTTTGGAGGCAATGCCATACTGTTTTTCATAGCAGCTGTACCATTTTGCATTTCTACCAAGAGGGTACAAGAAGAGATCCAATTTCTCTGCATCCTCAGCAACACTTGTCTTTTTTTTTTTTGGTAATAGCCATCCCGACAGTTGTGAGGTAACATTTCATTGTGGTTTTAATTTGCATTTTCCTGATTTTTAGTGATGGTTTAGCATTTTTCATGTACTTGTTGGCCATTTGTATGTCTTCTTTGGAAAAATGTCTGTTCATGTCCTTAGCCCACTTTTAAATTTGGTTATTAGTTGTTTTACTACTGAATTGTAAGAGTTCTTTACATATTTTTGGAGATAACCCCTTATGAGATATATGATTTACAAATATTTTCTCCCATTCCGTAGGTTGCCTTTTTACTCTGTTGATTGTTTCCTCTGTTGTGTAGAAACTTTTTAGTTTGATGTAGTCCCACATGTATTTTTTACTGTTGCCTGTGCTTTTGGTATCATATCCATGAAATTATTGCCAAGACCAATGTTATGAAGATTTCCCACTGTTTTCTTCTAGGAGTTTTATACTTTCAGGGCTTAAATTTGTCTTTAACCCATTTGAGTTGGTTTTTGTGTGTCATTATAAGATAAGGATCCAATTTCATACTTTGCATATGTATATTCAGTTTTCCCAAAGCCATTTGTTGAAGAAACTATCCTTTCTCTGTTGTGTATTCTTGGTATCTTTGTTGAAGATTGGTTGACTGCCCATCTGTGAATTTACTTCTGTTCTCTCTGTGTACCATTAGTCTGTATGTCTGTCTTTATACTAGTACCATACTTTTTTGATTACTGTAACTTTGTAATATATTTTGAAATCAGGAATTGTGATGTCCCCAGATTTGTTCTTTCTTAAGATTGCTTTGGATATTCATGATCTTTTATGGTTCCATATCAATTGTTTTTTTCTATTTCTATAAAAAATGTCATTGGAATTTTGACTGGAATTACATTGAATCTGTAGATTGTTTTGACTATTTTTAAAAATTATTTATTTATTTACTTTTTGCAACAGAGTCTTACTCTTTTGCCCAGGCTAGAGTGCCGTGGCATCAGCCTAGCTCACAGCAACCTCAAACTCCTGGGCTCAAGCAATCCTCCTGCCTCAGCCTTTTGAGTAGCTGGGACTATAGGCATGTGCCACCATGCCTGGCTAATTTTTCTATATATATTTTTAGCTGTCCATATAATTTCTTTCTATTTTTGGTAGAGATGGGGTCTCGCTCTTGCTCAGGCTGATCTCAAATTTCTGTGCTCAAACAATCCTCCCACCTTGGCCTCCCAGAGTGCTAGGATTACAGGCGTGAGCCAACGTGGCTGGCCTGTTTTGACTATTATAGACATTTTAACAATAGCATGTCTTTCAGTACATGAACACATGATGTTTTTTTATTTGTGTCTTGTTTCATTTCTTTCATCAACATTTTGTAGTTTTCAGTGTACAAGTATTTCACCTACTTAGTTAAGTTCATTCCTAGTTATTTTATTTTCTTTGATGCTATTGTAAGTGGGATTGTTTTCCTAATTTACTATTCAGATGGTTTGTTGTTAGTGCATAGAAATGCGGCTGGTTTTTGTATGTTGATTCTGTATCCTACAACTTTATGAATTTGTTTACCAGTAGTTTACCAGTTGTTTGGATCTTTAGGGTTAGGGTTTTCTATATATATAAGATCATGTCTTCAAACAGGAAGACTTCCTTTCTGATTTGGATGATTTTTATCTCTTTTATTACCTAATTACTCTGGCTAAGACTTCCAGTACTATGCTGAGTGAAAGTGGTGAGAAAGGGCATCCTTATCTTGTTCCTGATCTTGGAGGAAAAGCTTTGTTTTTCACCATTGAGTGTGCTGTTAGTTACTTTTCATATATGGACTTTATTATTTTGAGGTAATTTCTTCTATTGCTATTTTGTTGATAGTTTTTATTATAAAAGTGTGTTGATTTTGTCAAATGCTTTTTCTGCATTTATTGAGATGATAATGTAACTTTTATCCTTTCTTCTATTAATGTGACATATCACATTTATATATCTGCATGTGTGGAAACATTTTTGCATCCCAGGGATAAAGCCCACTTGGTCATAATGTATGATCTTTTTAATGTGCTGCTGAATATAGTTTGGCAGTATTTTTCTGAGGATTTTCACATGCATATTCTTCATAGATATTGGCTTTTAGTTTTCTTTTTTTGTGCCATTATTTGTCTGATTTTGGTATAAAGTTATTGCTGGTCTTATAAAAACTTTGAAAGTATTTCTCCCTCTTCAGTTATTTGGAAGAGTTTTAGAAGGATTTGGCATTAAATCTTCTTTAGATGTTTGATAGAATTCACCAGTGAAGCCATCTGGTCCCAAGCTTTTCCTTATGGGGAAGTTTTTGATTACTAAGTCAATCTTAATACTTGTTATAGATCTGTTAAAACTTTCTATTTCTTCATGAATTAGTCTTGGTATATTGTATATTTCAAGGAATTTATTCATTCCTTCTAGGTAATCAGTTTGTTGGTATATAATTGTTCACAGTAGTCCTATGATCCTTTTTTATTGTGTGGCATCTGTTGTAATGTCTCCTTTCATTTCTGATTTTATTTATTTTTGTTTTGTTCTCTTTTTTTTTTTTTTTGAGACACAGTCTCACTCTGTTGCCTGGGCTAGAGTGCTGTGGTGTCAGCCTAGCTCACAGCAACCTCAAACTCCTGGGCTCAAGTGATCCTTCTGCCTCAGCCACTCGAGTAGCTGGGACTATATGCATGTGTCACCACGCCCGGCTAATTTTTTCTATATATTTTTAGCTGGCCAGATAATTTCTTTCTATTTTTAGTAGAGACGGGGGTCTTGCTCTTGCTCAGGCTGGTCTTGAACTCCTGACCTCAAACAATCCACACACCTCAGCCTCCCAGAGTGCTAGGATTACAGGCGTGAGCCACCACGCCTGGCCCTGTTTTTTTTCTCTTTTTTCACAGTTATTCTAGCTAGGGGTTTATCAATTTATATTTTTAGAAAACCAACTCTTAGTTTTATTAATCTTTTGTTTCTCTCTATTCTATTTCATTTATTTCTGCTCTAATCTTTATTACTTTCCTTCTGCTAACTTTGGGCTCTAGTTCTTTGGATGTAAAGTTAGGCTGTTTATTTGAAATCTTTATATTTTTTAATATAAGTGTTTATTGCTATGAACTTCTTTCTTAGTACTGCTTCTGATGCATCCCATAAGTTATGATATATAGTGTTTTCTTTTTTATTTGTCTTGAGGTATTTCTTATTTGTTAAATTTTTTTCTTTGATTCAATGGTTGTTCAAGAATGTGATTTGCACATATCTGTGAATTTTCCAGTTTTATTTCTGTTATTGATTTATTTCTTTGTTCATTCCATTATGGTAAGAAAAGATATTTGGTATGACTTCAATCTTAAATTTATTTAAAACTTATTTCATGATCTAACATGATTCATCCTGGAAAAAAGTCTGTGTGTGCTTGAGAAAAATGTGCATTCTACTGCTATTGGGTGGAGTGTTCTGTATTTGTCTGAATTTTAGGTCCATTTGATCTATAATGTTATGCAGGTCCTCTATTTTCTTATTAATCTTCTATGTGGATGTTCTTTCCATTATTGAAAGTGAAGTATTAAAGTCTCCTGCTATTATTGTATTGTTATCTATCTCTCCCTTCATATTTGTCAATGTTTGCTTTATATATTTAGATGTTCTCATGTTCAGTGCTTGTATAATTATAATTGTTATATCCTCCTGGTGGATCAACACTTTTATCATTATAAAATGTCTGTCTTTGTCTCTTGTGGCAATTTTTGACTTAAAGTCTATTTTTTCTGATATAGGTATAGCTACCTCTGCTTTTTTTTTTTTTTTTTGGTTACTCTTTGCACAGAATTTATCTTTCTGTTCCTTCACTTTTAGCCTATGTGTTTCCTTAAATCTAAAGTAAGTTTCCTATAGACAGCATACAGTCAAGTCTTGTGTTTTCTTTTCTAATTTTTTTTTTTTTATCCATTCAGCCACCCTATGCCTTGTGATTGGGGAGTTTAATTCATTCACATTTAAAATAACCATTGATAGGGAAGGATTTACTATTGGCATTTTGTTAGTTGTTTTTGGTTAGTCTTCTAGTTCTTCTGTCTGTATTTTCCTTTCTTCCTGCCTTCCTTTACTTTTTGTGGACTTGTTTTGTATATTTATATACTTTGATTCCTTTTTCTTTTTCTTTTCTATAACTTCTATAGGAGTTTTTTTGTTGTTGTTACTTTGGGCCTTACATTAAATATCAGCCTATTTTCAGCTAATAACAACTTAAGTTCAATTGCATAGAAAAACTCTGGACTTTAATGTCTCTCTCTCCCCATAATTTATGTTGTTGTTGCCATAATTTACATCTATTCATATTGTGTATATTTTAATAATTTTTTAGTTATAGTTATTTTAAATACTTTTGTCTTTTAACTTTTATTCTAGAATTAAATGTGATTTAGCCACTACCATTACACAAATACAGTACAATATATTTGCCTATATATTTACCTTTACCAACGAGTTTCATACTTTCTTTGCTAGCCTATGCTGTTTAGCATCCTTTTGTTTCAACCTGAAGAACTCTAGTTAGTATTTCTTTTAAGGCAGGCCTGGTGATGATGAACTCCCTAGCTTTTGTTTATCTGGGAAAGTCTCTATCTCTCCTTCATTACTGCAGGAGTCTTTTGCTGGATATAGTATTCTTGATTGGCATTTTTTTCCCAGCACTTTGTATATATTATCTCACTCCCTTCTGGCATGCAAGGTTTCTGCTGAAAATTTTTTTGATAGCTTTATAAATGTTCTTTTGTATGTGAGGAATTGCCTTTCTTTTGATGCTTTAAACTTCTCTCTTAGTCTGACTTTTGGCAATTTGCTTATAATATGTCTCAGCCTGGTTCATCTTACTTAGTAGCCTTTGGACTTCTTTGATCTGGATGTCCATTTCCTTCCCCAGATTTAGTAAGTATTCAGTCATTATTTCTTTGAATAAGCTTTCTTGTTTTTTCTGTCTCTCTTTTCCCTGTGAAACACGCATATGTATATATTTGCCTGCTTGATGATGTCCCATAATTCCATTAATCTTTCTTCACTCTTTTTCATTTTCTTTTTGATTCTCTGACTAAATTATTTCCAGTGTCCTGTTTTTGAGTTTGCTGATCCTTTATTCTGGTTGATCTAGTCTGCTGCTGTATTCCTCTAGCAAATTTTATTTCAGTTATTATGTTTTTCAGTTCCATTATTTCTGTTTGCTACTTTTAAATATTTTTGATGTTTTTGTTGAAATTTTCACTTTTTTTCAAACATTGTTCTCTTGACCTTGGTGAGCATCTTTATCAGGATTATTTTTAATTCACTGTCTGTTGAATCATATATCTCTGTTTTATTAGGTCAGTCTCTAAAGATTTATCTTTTTCCTTTGTTTGGTATGGCTTTGCCTGATTCTTCATTTTCCTTGACTTCCTGTGTTGATATCTGTACATTACACAAAGCAGTCACCTCTCCAAGTCTTCACGGACTGGTCTTGTATAGGATGTCTGTACATTACACAAAGCAGTCACCTCTCCAAGTCTTCACGGACTGGTCTTGTATAGGAGAAGATGCCCCATAATTCATCCCAGTCAGAGATTTTGGGGGCTTTTACCAAACTTTTCCCTCCCCAGGGAGAATCACATAGTGGTTTTTGTCCACTTGCTCTGTGCTGAGGTGGAGTGGGGGGATATGACATCTGTCAGCCCAATCTGCTGCCTCCATTCTGCCTCAGGTGGCTAGACTGTGTGAGGCCTGCTGGAGCTTTAGGACTGGGGAAGTAGATACTTGTTCTTTGTGCAGCCCTGGAGAAGTTAGGGCACTGGATGTTTGAATCAACTCTTTCCTTCCCTGAGGGAAGCTGAAAGCTAGGATTTTTTCATCTGTTTGTTCTATGTTGAGCAGCTTGGAGGATCAATAGCCTCTATTAGTCCGAGCTACCACCTCCATTGTGCCTCAGCTGACTAGACTGTGCTGGACTTATTAGAGCTCCAAGACTGGTGAGACAAAAGCCAGATTTTGGCAGAAACTGCTTGGAAAAATTGGGATGTTGGATGCACACACAACCCCCTCTCCTTCCCACAGGTGAAGTTGGGCACTAGGGAATCTTTTCCTGATTATATGACACTGCAGTGGGGGCAGGTTCTCTTGTGAGATATTGTCCTAAATCTTCCTACTGGTGTCAGTGAGTCTGGTCTCACATTCTCTTGGGTGTAGGATTCTTTCAGTTAACTTTTTATTTATTACAAAGAATATTCATCCATGAGTTACTGCTGAATCAGTGTGTTTCTGAGGGGAAGAAGGGTCTATGGCCTTCTATTTCACCATCTTGCTGATATCACTGCCCCCAAAACTTTCTTTGTTTTGAGAATATGTAGTGTTTTCTCTTAGATATGTAATTTTAAGAACAATAGGTCCTCTTTGTGACAGATCAAAGGCTGGAGGAGGTTGTAAGTGCTAGGGTCATGGATCCTCTGTGAGCAAAATTTCGAGGTCAAGACCATTTTTTATAAGAACTTATCTAATGAATTGAGAGGATCTTTATTAAGGATCTTTGCTGGAATAATACACACAATGAGAAAGGGGGGTATGTAAACATCACCCAATTTTAATATTAAGACTTTTTTTTTTTTTTTTTGAGACAGTCTCACTCTGTTGCTCCAGGTAGAGTGCAGTGGCATCATTGTAGCTAACTGTAACCTCAAACTCCTGGGCTCAAGCAATCTTTCTGCCTCAGCCTCCCAAGTATCTGGGACTGTAGGTACATGCCACAATGCCCATCTAATTTTTCTATTTTTAGTAGAGAGGGTCTCACTCTTGCTCAGGCTGGTTTTGAACTCAGGCTGGTTTGCTCAAGCAATCCTCCTGTCTCAGCCTCCCAGAGTGCTAGGTAGGATTACAGGCATGAGCCACCATGCCCAGCCAGTACTAAGATTTTTGAGAGCTTGAGATTGGCATGTGGTTCTCCAAACTTACACTGAAGGTAGAGTTTGGCTCAGAGTTCAGGACAGATGATCCTTCATCATATCAGGAGATGTAGATGTCACTGACAGAGTGTGACTATCCTTTTCATGGTCTTTTGAAAAATTTAAGGATAAAATAGACATGAAAAATAAGCAAAATGATTCCTTATAATATGGCATGTGAAGCCCAAATACTTCACTTGGATATTAAAAAGAGATAGCATTCTAAAAAAAAAAAATCAAGCCTGAATCTGATTAAGCCCCTACATCTATAGGAAATATAAAAATTAATATAAATTTACAGGAAATATAGGGGAATAGGAATATGTTACATGACACATGAGGTTGTGATCAGTAAAATTCCAATAGTGAGAACCTCTACAAGATTAATGACTTGGTTTCTATAATAAATAAATTGAAATAAGAGAGTGAAAAAGAGAGTAAAAGACACGGAAGGGACATAGTAATACATTGTTGACCTAGTGTAATATATGAACATTTTAAATCCTTATTTGAACACACAAGTGAAAAATGAATAGGGGAGAGGGAGGGAGAGGAAAAGAGAGATCTGAGCTGTGAATAGGTATTTAATGATATTAAGAAATGAATGTTAATTTTCCTTAAGTTGAGAATAGTGTTGTGATTTTTAAAAGGAGTCCTTATTTCATCCATAAATATTTAAAACTTACATACTTAATATTTATGAATGTTATGATGAGAGGTAGTGCAAGTAAAAGAGAACATGGCTTACTGGCGCCACAAGCTAGTATAGCAGGTAATGCATGTGACACAGAGGGAGCACTAGTGAGAATTGTAATTCCTTTGTCCAGGTAGACCAAGGTAGATGCTCCTGAATTCCTTTCCTCAATACCTCTTTCTTTAACAATATAAAAGAAATTATTCCCAATGCATAGTTTTCTGTGTTTCAGATACTGTAATTGATTTCACTTGTATCTAAATACCTTCCTCCAGAAATGAAGTTATCTACAGTTAATTAGGATTAGAAGGAACAAATGTTGTTGTTTACCATTATGCAGGAGGCAGAATGTGTTAGATGCTAATGGAATGCTTATCATTATGAGTATTTACTTGTACTGTACCAAGTTTTGTAATGGCTCCTGTGTTGGTTACAGTGTTTCTGAAATAGCATGAGATAGGCCAGTGAAATGCAGCTAGATAACTTTGGATTTGGTAAAAGATCCATTCCTGTCAAGAGTGGTTTATGGATTCTCATTTTATGATGAGACTAGCCTGGTAAGGATTGTATCTGGCTTCCCATTTCACCTCTGAAGCATAGAGAAAATGCTAAATTTTCAATCTCTTCAAAGGTTAAATAATGCAGACTTTAGCTATTTACCTTAATGTAAAAAAAGCAGTCTGGCTCAGATTCATCAAACCCATCCATCCATTCATTGAATTCACCCATCCATCCATCCATCCATATATATTATGTACTTGCGCCTTACCTATATATCTTCTGTGTAATTTCTTTGATCATTTGATATGACAAATTGATTTTTTATATGATATTTGTCATAATTATTGATCACCAACATCATTTTTTGGGATATATACTTCACATTTCAGTGAAAAAAGTGAGGTCAGGATGAGGCAGAGTAATTTTTAATATTAACTTACACTATAACCTCAGAAAATTATAATTTTTCTGTGCTTAAGATTGTACATCTATAAATTATTTTTTTTAATTTCATAGCATTAAGGGGATACAAATATTTTTGGTTACATGGATTGCTTTTGTAATGCTTGGTTCATGGCTGTAAGTGTGCACACCACCAACGTAGTGTTCATTGTACCCATTAGGTAGGTTTTTGCCTATCCGCTCCTCCCTCCTCCCCCTACTTGATTTCCACTAAGTTTTAAATTCCTCTGTGCACATGTGTGCTCATTGGTTAGTTCTAGTTTAATAGCAAGTACATGTGGTGTTTGTTTTTCCATTCTTGAGATACTTCACTTAGGAGAATTGTCTCCAATTCCATCCAAATTGTTGTAAAAGGCATTAATTTGTTCTTTTTTATGGCTGAGTAGTACTCCATGGTATACATATACCATATTTTGTTGATCCACTCATGAATTGATGGGCACTTGGGTTGATTCCACATCTTTGCAATTGGGAATTGTGCTGCAATAAACATTTGTGTGCAAGTGTCTTTTTGATAAAATGACTTCTTTTCCTTTGGGTGGATACTCAGTAGTGGGATTGCTAGATTATAGGATAGGACTGCTTTTAGTTCTTTGAGGAATTTCCATAATGTTTTCCATAGAGGTTGTACTAATTTGCAGTCCCACCAACAGTGTATAAGCATTCCTTTCTCTCTGCATCTGCACCAACATTGTTGTTTTTGGAGTTTTTAATAAAAGCCATTCTAACTGCGGTAAAGTGATATCTCACTGTGGTTTTAGTTTGAATTTCCCTGATGATTAATGATGTTGAGTATCTTTTCATATGTTTATTGGCCATTTGTCTATCTTCTTTTGAAAAGCTTCTGTTCGTGTCTTTTGACCACTTTTTAATGGGGGTTATTTTTTTCTCCCTGATTTTCTTAAGTTCTTTGTAGATTCTAGTTATTAGCTCTTTATTGGATATATAGATTGTGAATATTTTCTCCCTTTCTGTAGGTTGTATATTTGCTCTGTTGATTATTTCCTTAGCTATGCAGAAGCTTCAGCTTTTTAGATTAATCAAATCCCATTTATTTATTTTGTTGTTGCTGTGATTGCCACTGGGGTCTTAGTCATAAATTCTTTGCCTCGGCCAATATCTAGAAGAGTTTTTTCTACATGTTCCTCTAGAATTCTTAGAGTTTCATGCCTTATATTTAAGTCTTTTATCCATCTTAAATTAATTTTTGTGGTGAGACATAGGGGTCCTGTTTCATTCTTCTGCATGTGGCTATTCAGTTTTCCCACCACCATTTATTGAATAGGGCTTCATTTCCACAGTGTGCGTATTATCTGCTTTGTCAAAGATCAGTTGGCTGTAAGTAGATGGTTGTACATCTGGGTTCTGGGTTCTGTTCTATTGGTCTGTCTTTATTTTTGTACCAATACTATGCTGTTTTGGTTACTATGACCTTTTAGTATAGTTTGAAGTCTGGTACTGTGATGCCTCCAGATTTGTTCTTTTTGCTTAAGATTGCTTTGGCTCTTTTCTGGTTCCAACAAAGTGTAAAATTATTTTTTCTAGATCTGTAAAATCTGTTGGTATTTTGATGGGGATTGCATTGAATCTGTAAATCATGTTGAATCATATGGACATTTTAACAATGTTGATTCTACCAATGCATGAGCAAGATATGTTTTTTCATTTGTTTGTGTCATCTATGATTTCTTTCCTCAGTGATTCACACTTCTCCTAGTAGATATATTTCATCTCTTTGGTTAAGTATATTTCCAGGCATTTTATTTTCTTTATAGCCTATTGTGAATAGTATTGAGTCTCTTATTTATTCTCAGCTTGAGTGTTACTGGTATATTGAAATGTTACTGATTTGTGTACATTGATTTTGTAACCTGAGACTTTGCTGAATTTATTTATCAATTCCAGGAGTATCTTGGTAGACTTTGAGGTTTTCTAGATACAAAATCATGTCATCAGTGAAAAGTGATAGTTTGACCTCCCCTTTCTGATTTGGATACGCTTTATTTCTTTTTCTTGCCTGATTGCTGTAGCTAGAGAACTTCAAGCACCATGTTGACTAGGAGTGGTGACAGTGCTCATCCTTGTTTTTTGTAGTTCTTAGGGGGAATGTTTACAACTTTTGCCCATTCATAATGATGTTGGCTGTGGGTTTGTCATATATGGCTTTTATAATGTTGAGAAATGTTCCTTCTAATTTTTTAAGCATTTTCATTATGCAAGGGTAATGGATTTTGTTGAATGCTTTTTCTGCATCTATTGAGATGATCATATGGTCTTTGTTTTTTCTTTTCTTTATGTGGTGAATCACATTTATTGATTTATGTATGTTTAGCCATCCTTGCCTCCCTGAAATAAAGCCCAATTGGCAATGGTGGATTACTTTTTGATATGCTGTTGAATTTGGCTTGCTAGTATTTTATCGAGGATTTTTGCCTCTATTAATATATTCATAGGGGATATTGGTCTGTAGTTTTCTTTTTTTGTTGTGTCCTTTCCTGACTTTAGTATCAAGGTGATGCTGACTTTATGGAATGAGTTGGGGAGAAATTCCCTCCTTTTCTATATTATGGAATAATTTCTGTAGTATGGGTACCAGTTCTTCTATGTAGGTCTGGTAGAATTTGGCTGTGAATCCATCTGGTCTGGGGCACTTTTTTTTTATTGGAAGATTTTATTATTACTGCTTCAATTTTATTGTTTGTTATTGGTCTGTTCAGTTTTATTTCTTCTAGATTGAGTCTTGGGAGGTTGTGTGTTCCCAGGAATTTTTCCATTTCCTCTACACTTTCTAATTTATGTGTATAGAGATTTTCATAGTGTTCATGGATGATGTTTTGTATTTCTGTGGTATCAGTTGTAATGTATCCTTTTTCATTTCTGATTCAGCTTATTTGGATCCTTTCTTGTCTATTCCTGGTTAATCTGTATAGAAGTCTGTCAATTTTTTTTAAATCTTTTCAAAGAACCATCTTTTTGTTTTGTTGATTCTTTGTATTATTATTATTTTTTTTTTTTTTGAGACAGAGTCTCACTTTGTTGCCCGGGCTAGAGTGAGTGCCGTGGCATCTGCCTAGCTCACAGCAACCTCAGACTCCTGGGCTTAAGCGATCCTACTGCCTCAGCCTCCCGAGTAGCTGGGACTACAGGCATGAGCCACCATGCCCGGCTAATTTTTTTGTATATATATTTTTAGTTGGCCAGATAATTTCTTTCTATTTTTGGTAGAGACGGGGTCTCACTCTTGCTCAGGCTGGTCTCGAACTCCTGACCTCGAGCGATCCACCCGCCTCGGCCTCCCAGAGCTAGGATTACAGGCGTGAGCCACCGCGCCCGGCCCTGTATTATTTTTTATTTCTCATTTCATTTAGTTCTCTGCCCTTTGTTATTTCTTTTCTTCTGCCAGCTTTGCTTTCCCTTTTCTAGTTCTTTGAGATGTGGCATTAAGTTGTTAATTTGTGATCTTTCTGTCTTTTTGATGTAGGCATTTAAGACTATGAATTTTTTCCTGAGGAATGCTTTTGCTGAGTCCCCTAGATTTTGATTGCTTGTGTCCTCTTTGTCATTTGGTTCAAAGAATTTTTTCATTTTCATCTTAATTTCATTCTTGACCCAATAATTGTTCAGCAGCAAGTTGTTTAATTTCCATGACTTTGTGTAGATTTGAATGCTTCTCTTGTGATTGATTTCTAGTTTTATTCCACTATGGTCTGAGAAGATACATGGTATAATTTCAATATATTTGAATTTGTTGAGGCCTACTTTGTGGCCTAAGATATGATCAATCTTGGAGAACACTCCATGTGCTGCTGAGAAGAATGTATATTCAGTAGTTTTTGGGTAGAATGTTCTGTAAATGTCTGTCAGGTCCATTTGATTTAGAGTCTTGTTTAGATCCAGTGTTTATTTATTTATTTTCTGCTTTGATGATTTGTCCAGCTCTGAAAGTGGGGTATTGACATCCCCAGTAATTATGATGCTGCTATTTTTTCTTTTCTTAGCTCTAGTAAAATTTGCTTTATGTGTCTGAGTGCACCTGTGTTAGATGCACAAATATTTAGGATTGTTATGTCTTCTTGTTGAATTAGTCCCTTTACCATTACATGATGACTCTCTTTGTCTTTCTTTGCCTTTGTTGATTTAAAGTCAATTTTATCTGATATGAGAATGGCTATACCTGCTCTCTTTTAGTTTCCATTTGTGTAGAATTTTTTTTTCCATTCTTTCACGTTGAGTCTGTGTGTGTCCTTGTGGTATATATGTTTCCTGGAGACAGCAGATACTGGCTTGTGTTTTTTTTTTTTTTATTTCAGCTCTTAATGGGGGTACAAAAGCTCAGGTTATATACATTGTCCGTGTCCCGCCCATCCCCCTGACTACATGGTGAATGCCAGGTGCACTGTCAGGAGAATGGACACACTTGTGGCTTGTGTTTTTTCACCATTCATTCAGTCTATGTCTTTTGAGTGGTGTGTTTAAGCCATTAATGTTAACAGATAGAATTGATATGTGGGATGCTCTTCTGTTCATCATGTTTGGTAATACCTTGTTGCTTTGTTTTCCCTCTTATGCTATTTGTTTATTGTGAGATTTAGATTTTTTGAGTGATTTTATACTGGTGGTTATCTATTGTGTTGATTTGTGAATAATGCAGTTCTGAGTATTTCCTGAAGGGCAGGTCTCATCATGAGAAATTCCTTCAGTGTTTGCTTATCTGGCAATGACTTAATTTCTCCATCAAATGTGAGACTTTTAATATAAAGTAAGATACAAAACTCTAGGCTGGTGGTTGTTCAGTTTACGAAGATTGAAGATGGGACCTCCCTCCCTTCTGGTTTGTAAGGTTTGCTCTGAGAAGTCTGCTGCTAGCCTGATGGGTTTTCCTTTGTAGGTCAATTATTGCTTACATCTAGCTGCTTGTAGAATTTTCTCCTTCATTTTGACTTTGGCCAGGTTGATTGTTATGTGTCTTGGAGATGTCTTGTTTGCTATAAATCTTCCAGAGTTCAATGACCATCTTGCATCTGGATGTCTGGATCTCTTTAAATACCAGGGAAGGTTTCCTCAATAATTACCTCAAATAGCTTTTCCATGTTTTTAGCTCTTTCTTCTCCCTCAGGAATACCTATAATTCATATGTTAGTTCTCTGTACATAGTCCCATATCTTTCTATGTGATTGCTCTGCCTTTTTTGTTCTCTTCTCTGCCTCTTTAAATTACTGGGTTAGTTTGAGAGCCTTATCTTCAAGCTGAGATTGTTTCTTCTCCTTGGGTTAGTCTGTTGCTGATGCTTTCTGCTGTGTTTTGAAATTTCCTAAATGACTTTCATTTCTTTACATTCTATTATATCTTTTCTTATGTTGTCTAGCTCTTTGATGACTTTTTCATTAATTTCCTGTAAATTTTTTTGGTTTCTTTTTGTTGGTTTTCAACTTTCTTTCCAATTCCATTCATCTTATTTGCCATCCATATTCTGAATTCCATTTCTGTCATTTCAGAAATTTCATTATGGATGGAGTCCATTACTGTAGCTCCATTGTGATCTCTTGGGAGTGTAGAGCTATTTTGTTTTTTCCACGTTGCCAGGGTTCTTTTGCTGGTCTTCTCATCTGGCTCCTCTTCTCTCAGCTCTGGGTTAATATTATGGTGCTATGGGGCACTTGTTTTCCTTTGCCAAACAGGGAACTCTCCTGTTGCATTTAGGGGAAGGAAAGAGCCCTAGGTGGAGCTTCTGTGATCTACTCTGGAATGTTGACCTGTCAGGGGAGGGGTGGGTGCACTGAAAGCCTGTGGAATAGTTGTTCTGTTTTGACCCATTCTCCTGTGATTGCCTAAGTTTGAGCCAGTGCTGGATGATCTTCATGTGGGGTGGAGGGTTGTTCCCTAGTTTATTGGTTGGAGTTTGAGTTGGGGGCTAAATGCAAACCTCTCCACCATGGCTATTGTTGTGGGGGATTGCTCTGGTTGGGATCTCTCAGTGCAGGTGACAATGGAAGCTGAGTGAGTCTATTTAAGCATGGTCATGACTGGGTTGTGGGCATTTTCATAGACCAGGTCCAGGAGTAATGTCTGCTCAGGGCTGGGCGGGGGGGGGGGTGTCCCAGGTGAAGCATTGGACCTTTAGGAGGTTCTGCAGCCCGGCAGCAGTGGTGGAGACTCAGGGGTAGTGTCTTGGGGCCTAGGGTCAACTCTGGAATCTTGAGGGTGTTGTTGCAGGCCCAGGGAGGGCTCTGAAGATACAGGGCCCAGACACAGTGAGAGCTTCAGAGTTGGATCTGGGGATTACGGGGGCAGAGCCACACTGATGGAGGGCTGTTCCACCAGTGTGGAGACAACCGGTGCCCAGGCATGAGGGCAGTGCTTTGTCTCAGCAGCCCAGGGACAGCAGAGGCAGGCTGAAGCTGCTGGTCAGCTGAGGTTCTCAGGGAATTAAGAATTTCTTTTTAATTCTTTAAGTTCTGCAGTTCCACTACTGAGCATCAGGTTTGGAGTTATTATCCTGGACAGTATTTAGAGTGCCCTTCCTTTCTGAGTACTTATATCTGTCTTCATTCTATCATTAGTGCTTCAAATATTATTTCTCTATAACTCTCTCCATTTCCTTCTTCAGAAATCCTAGCAGGCATATATTGAAAGTTCTCAATTTAGTTTTCATGTCTTTCAACTGCTGTTTCATATTTGATATCTGTCTGTCTCTGCTGCATTCAAAGTGAATTACTCAGAACTCCTTTCCATTTCTCTAATTCTTTACTTGTGTTCAGCCTAGATTTTGTTTCATTGATAGAGGTTATTTTTGAAACTTACTGCTTCCTTTTCTATACATGTGTACCTCTTTCATATTATCTGTTTTCATAATTTCTTATCATTTTAATTGAAGAACTCTATTGCTATAAATATACAAATTTTAATGTGTTTGTCACATAGGTCTGTAACATTAATTTTACCTGGAGTGAGTTCCTATTTATTGTTGGCAATTTTCCTTTGTAACCATATTAATAGTACATTTCAGAAAATAGAGATATATTTATTATATTTTCTCCAACAGTCTTCTGATAAAACAGCTTATTCACTCATTTACAAAAAAGTCAGTACTGCTCTCATTCAGGAGGGTAAAGGCAAAACCTAAGGTGACATTCATGATTCCTCCCAGATGGAATAATAGTCCCCTTAATTTATCCCTGTTTTAAATTTCATTTTTCTAATGGAGTTTACATTACTAAAACAAATGAAATGAGATGTTAGAGTCAGTGCAGCTGTAAATAATCTTGCAGTGTTGACATGTGTGAAAACTATTAATAAGATTCCTGCTGCAGGAAGGATCGTGGACTTGATCTGAAACCATTCATCCTGTAATCTCTATCACATTGATTACTCCCATATGAATATTTCTTTTCTCTGTAATAAACACCACATGATTTACATTTTGCTATGCACTCAGGTATAAAGCCAAACTCTGTGAGTGTAAACCTCCATCAGGAGTCATCTGGTGAGACTGAACTGTCTTCATAACGCATAATGGTCCCTCTACCAGGTATAATACAACTATATAAATTCAAGGGAAGCATTATGATTGTCATAATGATTAAGAAGTACCAATTAAAGATTTCATTCAGCACATTT
The DNA here is from genome assembly GCF_020740605.2 of Lemur catta. Lineage (NCBI taxonomy): Eukaryota > Metazoa > Chordata > Mammalia > Primates > Lemuridae > Lemur > Lemur catta. Next base: position 160,129,242 of record NC_059128.1, read on the forward strand.
TTCTATTCATCTCTGAGGTCAGAGTAAGATGCTATATCACTTATATATTTTTTTACAATTGTCATAATTATGACTATGGCCATACTGTGCTATTTTCTATAATGGGCGTATCTATAAGTAATATCATAATAGGTTAGGCTACTGGTTCAGTAAACAAAACATTCCTATAACTGTACTGAGAGAAGTTTTATAGATGGATATTGTAGCTTCTTTTTTTTTTTTTGAGACAGAGTCTCACTCCGTTGCCCAGGCTAGGGTGCCATGGCATCAGCCTAGCTCACAGCAACCTCAAACTCCTGGGTTCAAGCAGTCCTTCTGCCTCAGCCTCCCGAGCAGCTGGGACTACAGGCATGTGCCACCATGGCCGGCTAATTTTTCTATATATATTTTTAGCTGTCCATATAATTTTCTTTCTATTTTTAGTAGAGACGGGGTCTCACTCTTGCTCAGGCTGGTCTCGAACTCCTGAGCTCAAACAATCCGCCCGCCTTGGCCTCCCAGGGTGCTAGGATTACAGGCGTGAGCCACCGTGCCCGGCCATGTAGCTTTGTTAGAACCCATTTCCCTCGGCCCGAGGAACAGAGAGGCAGAGTCACCAAGGCTGCAAAAGGCAAAGGAGTTTACTGGCTAGCTCAAGCTAGGGTCCAAGTCCCAGAGCACCAATGCAGTGGCCTCTCCACGAACTAGGACCCCACCCTGGGGTAAAAATTAAGCTTTTATACTTTTCAGTAGGTTACATACGCTGGGCACACCATCACCCTCCCTCCCTCAGTTCATTTGTTCCTTCAAGACTGGCTGACAGTGTCGGCTCCTCATTGGTCGGTTCCATGGTCACGTTAACTCCTGATTGGTCGCTCCAAGTCTCAGGATCCTCTGGTGGTCATCAGTGTCATTTCGGGGAAGGGGAGGGCCCGCGCCGGGGAAACCAAAATTTAGGCCTATTCCAGGAAGCCTAGCCTGTCATGGAGTTACCTTTGCTCTTACAGCTTCTTTCTTTAAAATCAGTTGAAGATATTAGACAAGTGTTTTGAAATTTCCTGACTGAAAGGGTTGGCCTTGCAAAATTAACAGGAAAATATCTAATCCCATAATTTCCTAGTAAGAGTTAAAGATCAATCCTATGAGTTCTCTCACTGACGGGCACCCTGCAGGAGCTCTGTTTTGCACAATATCTGAAAAGAGCTGAACAGGCGGAAAAGAGATGCAAATCTCTCTCACTTTCAAAATTGCTTTGAGAGTCTGCTTTTTTACAATCTGAAGAGTTCCTGAGTGAACCCCAGGGTGTGAAGTTCAGGCCTCAGCCACATCTCGAGGGCACAGTCACATCTCCTGCCATAATCCCTTCTAGGAAAGGTAGGAGAGCCAACTCTTAGACTTTGACATCCTGCTGCCACTTCTGCTATCATCTTGCCACTGAGAAGAAAGAAAGGAGCAGATGCAGCAGTTTCTCAGCTGTACTCCACTGATTTACAACCTCCTTCTTTAAAAAGCCTGAATAGCTCATTTTCAAGGCCAGCACATTCTTCCTCTCTCCACCTCCATGCTGGCCCTTTTTACAGCCCTATTTCCGCCTAGGAAAAAGTAAATAAACTTCTTCTTCCTATCCTAAACTTTGTCTGGAGGAAGCTTTCTCAAAATCTGTGTGCGCTAGCTCTCCACCCTAACACTGACTTTCCCCTGAAAAAGGTATTGTAGATCTATAATTAATTAGTTCAAACCTTTCTTAAAACTGTTTTCAGGTAGATCAATCAATTGCTGATCACTCATTCTCTAAAATATAATAGAAATTCTTTCAAGTCCAAAATTACTGAGGCACAATCCCGTATTTGCCACTTTTGTTGATTATATTATGCATATCCACATAACTACTTGGATTAATCATGCTGTTGCCAAGTCTGATGGAGAATTTTTAAATTATTCACCCGAGATGTTTATCTATCATTTACTATGTAGTAGACACTGTCTCTTCCCCTGCTAGATTCCTCAGATTCTGTTACTGTTTCTGTACATCCCTCCCAACATCTGTGTGTTTGCTTCTTATAGCCAGTCTCTGCTACCCTCTTCAGATATCTTCCCTGAGCTACTAGAGCCACTTGGCCTGCTTTTCCTGCAAGGCCTAGGAGTTTACAGCTCCCAGGAATGACTCATTTCCAATGATTGGCCAGTGGAGTACTAACTCCCTTGCCTTCAGCTGGGAAAAACTCAGAGGTGTTAAACTCCAGAGATCTCAGTGGCTGAGTCTGGGACATCACCTGAAATTGCCCCTTGGCTTGGCTTCTTTCCCTCACTTGTACTGTCCCCCCAACTCTTTCTTCTGGGAATATTTTCTTAAGAATTAATTAAAACACAATTCTTCACCCTGGTGTCTGCTTCTGGAGAACATAGCCTAAGGCAAACCATGTGTCAGACTTGGGGCTGTATACTAAGAATAGAATGAAAAGCAAATGAGAGGCTGGGTGTCGTGGCTCATGTCTGTAATCCCAGCACTTTGGGAGGCCAAGAGCACTTTGGGATGCCAATGCGGGAGGATTGCTTGAGCCCAGGAGTTTAAGATCAGCCTGGGCAACACAACAAGACCCTATTTCTATAAAAATAAACAAAAAATTCATCAGGCACAGTGTGCATGCCTGTAGTCTCAGCTACGCAGGAGGCTGAGGCAGGAGGATCACTGCAGCCGGGGAGAGGGCTCCTAGGTGTGTTCAGGACAGCTTGGGCTTGCTTGTCCCTCAGCTGGGTGGGGCTGTATCAGCTATACATCTGTCAAAGGCCTAATATTCAGAAGCTACAAGGAACTTAAATCAGCAAGAAAAAAACCAAATAACACCATTAAAAAGTAGACAAAAGACATGAACACACTTTTCAAAAGAAGAGAAATGGCCAACAAACATAAAAAAATGCTCAACATCACTAATCATTAGGGAAATGCAAATTAAAACCACAATGAGGCCTTTGTTAGAATGGCCATTATCACCTTACTGCTGTCAAAATGGCCATTATCAAAAAGCCAAAAAACAATAGTTGCTGGTGCAGGATGCAGTGAAAAGGGATGACTTCTATATGATTGGTGGGAATATATTAAATAAATTAGTACAACCTGTATGAGAAACAGTATGGAGATTTCTCAAAGAACTAAGAGTAGACCCACTGTTTGATCCAGACCTACCATTTGATCCAGCAATATCACTACTGGGGATCTACCCAAAGGAAAATAAGTCATTTTATAAAAAAGACACCAGCACCTCTGTTTATTGTAGAACAATTCACAATTGCAAAGATACAGAACCAACCTAAGTGCCCACCAACTGATGAGGGGTAAAGAAAATGTGGTGTATATGTGCGTGTGTGTGTGTGTGTGTGTGTGTGTGTATTTTTTATATATCTATCTTATACATATTTATATACATTATATATGTATATTTATATTTTATATATATTTATATGTGTGTATATTATATATATATGTGTATATATATCTTATACATATTTATATATATACACACACACACCATGTAATAGTATTCAGCCATCAAAAAGAATGAAATAATGGCTTTTGCAGCAACTTGGATATACCTGGATGCCATTATTCTAAGTGAAGTAACCCAGGAACAAAAAACCCAAATACCGCATGTTCTCACTTATAAGTTGAGTAATGGGTATGCATCATCATACAGAATGACTTAATGGACATTGGAGACTCCAAAGGGGGAGATTAGGAGGGAGATGTGCGATGAAAAATCACTATTGGGTATAACATACACCATTCAGGTGATGGGTACATTAAAAGCCTATACTTCTCCATTATACAATTCAACCATGTAACAAAAAACCACTTGTACCCCCAAAATCTATTTAAATTTTTTAAAAAACTAACAAAACAAAAGTCTAAGTGTAGGCTTCTAGGCTTTCCAATCTAAGACCTTACTAAGAAGCAAGAGAGTTTCATATATAATTATTTAGAGTTTCTCAATAGCAACACTACTGACATTTTGGTGGATAATTCTTTGTTGTGGGTTGTCTTGTACATTGTAGGATGTTCAGCAGCATACTTGACTTCTAATCACTAGCTGTCAGCAGCAACCCAGTTCTGCAGTTGTGACATCAAAAATATCTCCAGACACTGCCAATTGTCTTCAGTGGGGAGGGGGGATATGATTGCCCTAGTTGAAAACCAGTGAATCAGACCATTCCTTTCGACCCTGAGAAGTAGGAGTGTTTAGGTTCCAGCAATCTGGTAGTCTGAGAGGTAGGTCTCATGGAGGCTTATTTCCAAGGGAATTGTCATGCCGCTTGCCGAGGCTTTACTGATCTGCCGAGAACATCCACACTTTTTCACCTCCGGCCATTGCAGGACACCGCATTTGGTTTGCCTGGTGTTTTTTCAGAGAGTACGCCAGAGAGAGCCTTTTCCTGGATTTTTCTGTCACATTGCATATAAAAGTCCAAAATTTGTTTGCAAGCAATATAATTTGACTCTGGGTAAATAAAAAATTAATTTATTGGGAGGTTATCAGGAACGTTATTAGGAGGAGCACACAGTCAATAGGAAGATTAAAAACACAGACTAAGAAAATAAAGAACTGAGGGAAATTTCTTCTCACACTAAAACTGCATTACAGGAACAGTTTGATTAGGATGCAGCTGTCGCCACAATTACTGTACACTCTTGCTTCCCCTGGTGACTTGCACTCCAGGCTGCTATAATTGCTTTTTTCTCAAAATCTACATTGAATATGCAATAATCTTGGATGCATAGAAACTCTCAACTATTGACAGCTAGCTCTAACTGCCCCCATAAGTGGGAAAGAACTCAATTGGTTCGCCAGAACTTCTATCCTTTCTTTCTTTGACCTCCTTTCTTTTTTTTCCTCTCAGAGTTACATCTAGTGGTCCTTCAAGTCTCCCTTCCCCACTGCAAGGAGTTCTCTCTTTCTGGGTCCCGCTAGCCTGTACCTACTTGCTAAGTTGTTCCCTGCAGTTACTAGATAATAATAAGCACGCATAGTGGCTAAGCTGATTTGTTGTAACGGCATTGCAGTGCTATAGACCTGTATTTCATTCATCCATTCATTCACTCAAAAATATTTATTAGGTGCTCACCATGTGCTAAGCTCAGTGCTAAACACTGCAGATGCAAAATGAATAAAGCCAGCCCCTATATTTGTGGAGTATGTAGTCTAGTAAGAAAGACAGACATTAATCAAATAATCACAGAAAGAAATACTAAATTGCAACGAAAACAAATGTATGAAGGAGGGAGATGTTATTGTGTGAGATCCTACGTTTGGAAAGCTTATTATAAATAATACACTTGATTGTAGCCAAAAGGCCAAGAAGCAATTATAAATAATAGTCAGGAAGTCAGTGAAAGTTTCTCTGAGGAGTGACACCTGAAGGGAATTGAGGGAGGAACAGAGGTGAAGTATTAGAAGAGGGTAAGAGAAAGCATTCCGCAAATAATAAATAGCATGTGCAAAGGTCCAGTGGCAGGAGAAAACATGGCAAATTCAAGGAAATAAAAAAAACCAGTGAGCCGAAAGAAAGCATATATGTTTACCTTCTGAATCATCAGCTTTGCTCAATCAAATGTATGTCGAGGCAAAAGTACTAATTAACCAAGGAAAGAAGTCCTTTTGGATGATTATAAGGAAATCATTGAATCCTATTTGAGGAAGTGGCCAACTGGAAGATACTCACTGAATTCAGTTACAGTTTAAATGAGAGGTCCAATACCTGGTTCATGAACTGGTTCCTTTTGAATTTATAGAATAGCAAAAGACTTTGGTATACCCACACCCTACAAACAAACTTTATTCTGAGTTCAGTTGCTATGACTAGCTGATTTCCACCTACTTCACCAGAGAAAGGGGACTCAGTGGGAGCAGAAGGTCACTACCAACCATACATCTAGGTTCACAAGATGTAAATTTGATGCCAAAATGACGAGCCCTTAATTGAAACTGAAAAAAAAAAAGCTGGCTTCTAACCAAATCCTGAGTTCCTGAGACAGCCCTTAGGGAACTGAGTAAACCTTCCACTTGAATGCCTGTGACTGACCCATGTGACCCAGTGCAGAATGATTTAAAGCAAAGTAGTTGTCTCAGGTAGAACAGCTCTGCTTCCTCACAGCTGAGCATCTGAAAACAAGGCTGAAAGAAAGCAATGCACAGCCAGTTTCCTGTCTTTACTTTCACCTCCCTCGCCCAGCTGTCTGGCTGGTTGTGCTTATGTGATGGTAGAGCCAGACTCATCTCTCTGTGCGCGAGACTTACCACCTCTTCTGGCCCAAGACTGGGCTCCATGGAAACTGAAATAAGCAGCTGTTTGACTCTCATTTGCGGTAGGAAATTCCACTTTGATGCCACCAGCTTATTTTCTAAGATTAAAAAAAGAGAAAGTGCATAGAGGGAAACTCCCACCTGGGTCTCCTGCTGCTGAAGGTCAATGACTTTAGAAATGGCCTTACCCTAACACTTTTGAGAATAATTTTCATATTTGGAAGCACGTGACACTCGTTATCCAGCCTGGATTTACCCCTAGTAAAGAGGAAAAACCTGAAAATGTTTGATAAAGAAACAATAGGAAAATTAAGGCTGATGTGTCATACCTTTTGCTATGTCAATTTTGTGGATCCTAAAGCCCTGCTTGGGGGAAGCAATGAGAGACAGACCAACAGAGCTAGAAATAGTGAGCAGAGTAAGAAGTCAGTGGAAAAAGAAAAGGAAAGTGTAAACAGGGAGGTGGAAGTGACAATGTGAGAGAAGGAATGAGGAAGCCAGAAATAGAAAGATGAAGACAGAAAGGAGAGTGAGAAAGAGGCAAACAGGGACAGAGGGAGGCAAAGACAGAGTGAGTTGAAAAACACCAACAAAACAAGAGCTAGAAAGGAAAAGCACACCTGTAGTAGGCAAGAGGTAATTATTGAAGAATATTTCTTCAACAAGAATCTATTGAGCAGATTCTGTGTGAGGTTTCTGTGTTAGCAGGCACTGGGACTATAAAGATAAATCAATTAAATACACCATTTCAATGAAAAGCAATGATACACAAAATAGAATGCTGAGAGGAAGAACAGAGCAAGGATACCCAGTGTGATCTGGCACACTTTGGGAAAAGATACAGATCTTTTCTTTTAATAAGGGTATAAGAAAAAAAAAACAACTTGGCAGCTTAAAGACAGTGGGTTCATTTGTATTACTAAAGCCCTGCTTTTAAGCTATATTTTATCTGATTTGCAGCCTTTCTAGACATTCTTGGAATTCATCTCTCTTCTTATCAGAGAGTTGCCACTTGCCCATACAGCATCTGTGCGAATTAAAAAACAAACAAAATACTTTCTTCAAGCCAATTTACTTGCATCTATTGGAAAACTTTTGTAACAAGCTGGCTTTCTTAGAAAATGCTTTACAGCTGTCTGCCAAAAAATTGAGTAAATATATGCATCCTTCGTGTGCCATATCAGTGGTGGCTCATGACATGCGTGCTCTTGTGCAATGCCAGTCTACACAATCACACTCAACAGCCCTACCCTGAATGCTCTCCCTTCGGCCAGGGCTTCAGAATTAATGTAAAGGAAAAGTTTCTGCATTGTTTTTGTTCAAGTCTTCTTAACCAGAAGTCTATAGACTGATGTACTCCCATAGTTAGGCTTGTTTTTGGCTGGAAATTTTGAAAAATCAGATTTCTCATTCTAGTTTCTCTTGAAATACTAGCTCCGATAACACTGCTTTTGTTTCCTTATCACAATAACTGGCTGGAGCAGAGTAGCTCTACCTCGGATAGCCAAGGCATACCCTCTGAAAACACCCCATTCTCCGCTACTCTAATCAAGCTCTGGAATGTGGAGGTTCAAGAGTTAATGCTATTTATCTTAACTCATGTCCTGCCCGGCTCCTGTAGGCAATGGAATTTGAACAGTTTGATCTAAAACTGTGCTGTCTAATATGGTAGCCACTAGCCACATGTGGCTACTTAATTTTAAATTAATGAAAATAAAATAAAGTTTAAATTTTCATTCCTCAGTTGTACCAGACACATGTTAAGTACTCAATGCTATACCCATAACTAGTGGTTACTGGATATGACAGCACACATATGGAAAACTCACACCTTTGCAGAACGTCCTATTCGATAGTGCTGACCTGGACAAGGAGGAAGGACTGAGACGAGCATTCACCCAGATTTCGTCCCCCAGGACACTAGGTCCAGGGGATATTGTTAGGTGGTGCTGTGGTCATGTAACTTTGGAAACTACTGTGTGTGTGTTAACGTCTTATGGCTACGGTAACAAAGTACTACAAACTCGATGGCTTAAAACAACATAAGTTTACTATTTTACAGTTCCAGGGATCAGAAGGTCGAAGCAGATCTCTCTGGGTTAAAACTCAAGATGTCAGAAGTACTGCATTCTTTTCTGAAGGATCTAGGGAGTAATCATTTTCTTACCTTTTCCAGCTTCTAGGAGCTTCCTCCTTCCATCTTCACAGCCAGCAATGGCTGGTCAGATTTTTCTCTAACTCTGAAACTGACTCTTCTGCTTCCCTCTTCTGCTTTTAAAGACTCTTGTGATTACATTGACCCTACTGAGATAATCTGGGATAGTCTCTCCATCTCAAGGTCGGCCGATTATCCACCTACCACACTGTGTTAAACAAAATTAAATAGGAATGTCTCAAGCAGGACTTCAATAAACTTTTAGTATCCAAAGAACAATATGAATTTATAAGGGAACTACAGGATATAGTGTTTTTCAAACCTATTTCATTACAGAATTATTTATTTATTTATTTATTTTTGAGACAGAGTCTCACTCTGTTGCCCTGGCTAGAGTGCCGTGGCATCAGCCTAGCTCACAGCAACCTCAAACTCCTGGGCTCAAGCGATCCTCCTGCCTCAGCCTCCCGAGTAGCTGAGACTACAGGCATGTGCCACCATGCCTGGCTAATTTTTTTTCTATATATATTTTAGCTGTCCATATAATTTCTTTCTATTTTTTAGTAGAGATGGGGTCTCGCTCTTGCTCAGGCTGGTCTCGAACTCCTGACCTCGAGCGATCCTCCTGCCTCGGCCTCCCAGAGTGCTAGGATTACAGGCATGAGTCACCACACCCAGACCAGAATTTTTTAAATGAGGAACATTTATTAACAGTATTTCAAGGAATAGAATCTGAAAAATGCCACTGAAAGGAGTAATCTTTTCAATTAAAGACCATGATAATAGTAGAATGGTCTCTAAATAAGATATGTAAAATTGTTTGGTACGTACTTACAGGGTCCTGCTGAGTCCTTGTTCCTTTAAACAGGAACACATGGAGGAGGCAGAAATGAGCTAGCCACATGGAAAGACTATTGAGCTTATTTTGTCTGTGTTGTATATGTGTCCAGGGACATGCCTCTGCCTGGGCCCCATACTCCCAGCTCATTATTAGAATAGTCATGGGACACTGTAATTATGAGGGGCCTTGAGAGAATCTAATATAAAGTTCTGGGTATTAGTTTATCCTATGTTATGCAGCTAGTGTGCATGAAAGGACAGACTTATTTTCCATATTCTCAAGTAAATATTCTTCACAGCCTATAAAGCAGCATCTTCGGCTGGGCGTGATGGCTCACGCCTGTAATCCTAGCACTCTGGGAGGCTGAGGCGGGAGGATCGCTTGAGGTCAGGAGCTCAAGACCAGCCTGAGCAAGAGTGAGACCGCATCTCTACTAAAAATAGAGAGAAATTATATGGACAACTAAAAATATATATAGAAAAAATTAGCCAGGCATGGTGGCACATGCCTGTAATCCCAGCTACTTGGGAGGCTGAGGCAGTAGGATTGCTTGAGCCCAGGAGTTTGAGGTTGCTGTGAGCTGGGCTGATGCCACGGCACTCACTCTAGCCTGGGCAACAGAGCAAGACTCTGTCTCAAAAAAAAAAAAAAAAATGTATATATATATATAAAAGCAGCAGCTTCCTAAAATGTAAAAAGCCTAGTCATCTGTTTGTAATGAACACCTAAGATATTATCTTTGTCCTTTCTATGGATTAAGAATTAAAGGCTTTTATTAAAAAAATATAATATCATGCTATTGATTCCCTCCTTCAGAAATATCCCAGTAACTCACATGGAGACTTCATATCTGGCTTCCTTGCTCACACAGACTCTCTAACAAAAACGATGATTAAGTCCCCTCCCTGACTGCTATGGTTTCAGTGTGTCCCCCCAAAATTCATGTGTTGGAAACTTAACTGCCATTGTAACAGTATTAAGAGTTGAGACCTTTAAGAGATGATTAGGCCATGAGGACTCTGCCCTCATAAATGAATTAATGCTGTTATCTTGGGAGCGGTTTAGTTATCATGGGAGTGAATTCTGATAAAAGGTTGAGTTTGGCCTCATTTCTCTCTGTCTCATGTGCTCACTTGCCCTTCCGCTCTGTTAGGACACAATAAGAAGGTCCTTACCAATGCAGTCCCTTGATCTTGGGCTTCCCAGCCTCCAGAACCATGAGCCAAATAAAACTATTTTGTCTGTAAATTACCCAGTCTGTGGTATTCTGTTATAGCAGCAGAAAATGGACTAAGGTACTGACCTTCCCCCCAGAGATTTTTTTATTGGAACTGTCCTTCATGAAGCAAGGAACAAAAAAGTTGCTACAAAAGGATGAGATTAGATGAAGGTGACAATGTGGGAAGTCTGCACATAAAATATGTGAATAAGGGGACCATTTATTTTTGAGGATGAGAGGAAAGGGTAAGTGATTTTGTACACTGCTTCCCAGTTCGAGTGAAAAATCAATCTCCTATTGATGTCAACAAATAACTGCACAATGTGTGCTGCAAGAGTGAGGCCCATCCCCATTTGGTTCCTAACAAAGATTTTTGTGGTGGATTTGAAATCTTTTAATGTTGCTAGAAGATTAACTTATAAACTAAACTTAGTAATATATTTTTCAGGTCTATAATCTGTCTTATTGGTTGCTGATAAGTAAGCCTTCTGCAAGGAAGAAAGATTAATCATAATATTAATGTTTACATTGGAACTAAAGTGAGAAATATTCAGGAAGTAACAGCCATGCAGAAGTTGAGGGAGATGGTTAATTCTTGGTTAATTCTTATTCTTGGAATCATAAAAATATACAAACTGTTCTATTTTTTGAGTATTTTTTGATCAACTGACAAATCAAAGTAACACTGATCTGTGAAAGAACCCACACTCATTCACATTAATTTTACAGAATTTGGAGTTTGTATAATTAGATTAAACAAGTGAATGCAGAGGGATTGGTCTATTTTCTAAACATGGCCTGAATCCTCCTCTCACTCACTAGAACCAAGTCGGAGTGGCCTTTCACGAGATTCCAGGAGAGGGGATAACTCCAGTGAGGTTGGAGGATAAAGGTTGCAGTGGTGGAAAGACCCCCAGACAAGAAATCTGAAGGTGACCCCTGAGTAAAGGTCTACCTTTAACCTTAGCAAACATTCTAAAAACATTGATTTCTCATCAGTAAAATGATGGGGCTACAATAATTAACCTCTAAAATACCTACCTCTGTGAAATTGAGGAAGTGTTGGTCAAGAAAAGATGAAAATCAGAGATAGCTCTTCTGATAGATTTGCAGTCTCCCCTCCAAACAGCTCATCTCACCAAGCATGAATGGCTTGGAGATAAGGACAGGAGGGAAGCCAGGGATTCAAGATGCCTCCTGTGTGCTGGCTGATAACTAAGGACAGGGAGGGACTGGATGTGATGTCCTAGAAGGACAGATGGCAGCTCTTGAAGGCCAGAGTAAGCAATGTGCTGTATTGATCAGAATTGTTGGTTTCAAATGGTAAAACTTCAAAGTAATTTAAGAACAGGGAGAGAGAAAGTACGAAAGAGAGAATTTGGTTCATAAAACTGGAAAGGCTATTCATTCAGTAGACTCAAGGATGTTGTCAACTCTTATGATACTATCAAGACCTCCTCTCACCTTTTCTTGGATCTGTTTGTGTGTCTCATTCATTCTGTTCTATATCTGGACCTTTTCCATTTGGTAGAATGAGAAGAGAAGAAGGTCACAGACAAATATAGGCACATGGCATCCCAACTCAGCATTCTCAAAGGAAAGATAGATATTCTCTTTCCTTCTACCAATAGATTAAAAACTCAAGGAAGCATTTTTAATAACCCTGCTTAGTTTATGTGCCTAGGCCTTAGAGCTGTGACAAAAGACAAGGGGTGCTATGAATGTCCAGGCTTAGTACAGTCCCCACACTTTATGGCCAGGAAGTACAGGATACTATTATTGGTGGCTCCTCCAGGATCAGAGGGAAAGGAGCAGTTCACTAAAGAACAAAAAGAAGAGGTGGTGATAGGGATTCTGGGAAAATACAAGCAGGAGATCCATTGTTCTTAGGATATAAGAGCTCAGGCATTGGGTAGAGAAAGAGTTCCAGTGTACTGATCACTCCTCAGTGTGTGTCTGTGGGAGTTTCTTTTCCCCTTTGAGAAAAGCACCCATGTTTATAGCAGAGGGAGTAAAGGCTAGTAACCTGGAGGTCTGAGTTTGCCCCTGGCCCAGACACTGACAAATCATACAGAAATCATTTAAACATTCTGAGTTTCATTCTTAATTTGAGAAGGTTAGTAAAAGTGATTTTTAAGATCTCTTCCAACAGGAACACTCTATGACTTTTCAATTTAGCCTGATATTAAATGCATAAAACTATATATGTGTTGAGTAGCCCCCCTCCCACAATCACCTTGAAATAGCTCTACCTATGGGTGCACCTCCCTCCTGATTGGTCCTGGCCTAGAGCTGGTGGTAGCATTTACTGAAAGTTTGCTAAGCACAAGGCATTGCACTGGGCATTTTATATATATTTTTCTCCAATTCTTACGTCTTTCTGAAGTATATAGTATTATTTCAGTTTTGCAGTTGAGAAAATTGATTGTCAGAAAAGCTAAGTAACTGTCCAATGTAACATAGTTGCTATAAAGTACATGTTCATATTCTTCCTTTATCCAGTCCACTGTCCTGCTGTGGTACCAGGGAGTCCTATTTAAATGATAAAGTCAGTTATCTATGTTTAATAAACTGCTTTTTTAAGCTTGATGTGTCAGGAGTATTTTCCTATCTTAATAAACACATTAACATGATTTCATGGCTAAATAGATTTCTAGCATACAAGTATATCAAAATTACTTAATCATTTATTTTCAGATATATAGTTCAGTTCATAAATTTCTACTCTTATAAAAATGGTACTGAAATGAATATGTTAGTCATTAAAATATTTTGATTACTTTTCAATCATTTCTTTATGTTGAATTCTGAAAAATAAAGTCACTATAAAAAAGAATATGTGCTTGGATGCACGTTCCTAAGCTGATACTCCCCCCAAAGATTGTACCAATCTATTAGCAGACTCCTTTAAACAATCTATTTTCCCCACATTTATTGCCAACACTGAATGTTAAGATCTTTTGTACTATTTTCCAGTTTTATAGATGTTATATAATATCTTATTTTTAGTTGTATTACTTTGATTACTCATGAAGCTGATAATTTTTTCATATACTTATAGCCTATTTCTGTTACTTATTGTGAATTGCTTGTTCATATTCTTAGCCCAAGTGTCATAAACCCTAAACCTTGTCTTTTATTCATGTTCACATTGCAAACTGAAGAATTCAAAGGTGTTTTTTTTCTTATTTGAGCTATTAATACAATTTTGATGTTGCAATCTTTGGGAGCCATAGTAACATAAGAATAAACTGCTTTGGGTACTTTTGAACACTTCTAATTTTTCAAAGATTTAGGAGGCATGGGATAGCTGAGATCTGAGATACGCAAGTGATAATCACATAAGGTATAATATAAGCACAGGGGAAGGGGGTGAAAAAATTCTAATTTAGTAGGTGTTTTGGATGCTGTTGGGATCCCTCCTTATCACATTTACTGGGTCCCAGCTACTGTAAGTGTTAGCTGCCCCTTTGTTAAGAAAAATGCCATCTGTTGACAGAAGCCACATGGCTGGGAAGATTATGCACTAACTCTCAAGTCAGCTTACAGCCAGAACTGATTGATCTGGAGGTACAAAGACTGGGCCCTTTGTCTTGTGAAGAGAAAGTATTGTGGTGTGTTTTATGGTCTAGGGGCATCCACCCACCACTGGGCATGGTGGATCATGTCTGTAATCCTAGCACTCTGGGAGGCTGAGGCGGGAGGATCGCTTGAGGTCAGGAGCTCAAGACCAGCCTGAGCAAGAGCGAGACCCCATCTCTACTAAAAATAGAGAGAAATTATATGGACAACTAAAAATATATATAGAAAAAATTAGCTAGGCATGGTGGCATATGCCTGTAATCCCAGCTACTTGGGAGGCTGAGGCAGTAGGATTGCTTGAGCCCAGGAGTTTGAGGTTGCCGTGAGCTGGGCTGACGCCACGGCACTCACTCTAGCCTGGGCAACAGAGCAAGACTCTGTCTCAAAAAAAAAAAAAAAAAAAAAAAAAATATATATATATATATATATAAGCAGCAGCTTCCTAAAATGTAAAAGGCCTAGTCATCTGTTTGTAATGAACACCTAAGATATGATCTTTGTCCTTTCTATGGATTAAGAATTAAAGGCTTTTATTAAAAAAATATAATATCATGCTATTGATTCCCTCCTTCAGAAATATCCCAATAACTCACATGGAGACTTCATATCTGGCTTCCTTGCTCACACAGACTCTCTAGCAAAAACGATGATTAAGTCCCCTCCCTGACTGCCTCAGGCTCTGCTTCTAGGAAACCCAATGAAAGAGAGTAGGGGTTTGTGAGACTTCATGGAAGCGGTTGCCTTTCTGCTGAGCCTTGTTAATGGGTGGGCATTTAACATTTAATGGGTGGGAAAGATATGAGCATTTCATGCAGATAAAATGGGTAAAGGGGCTGGGCATGGTGGCTCATCCCCATAATCCCAGTACTTTGGGAGGCTGAGGCAGGAGGATCACTTGAGACCAGGAGTTCAAGTCCAGCCTGGGCAACATAGTACAACCCTATCTCTACAAAATAAAAAATTAAATTAAATTAAAAATTAGCAGAGTGTGGTGGCCCACACCTGTAGTCCTAGCTATGTGGGAGGCTGAGGTGGGAGGATCACTTGAGTCCAGGAGTTTGAGATTACAGTGAGCTGTGATGATGCCACTGTACTTCAGCCTGGGTGACAGAGTGAGACCCTGGCTCTAAGGTAAATAAATAAATAGGTAAGGAAAGGCACTTAGGCAAGCTTGGGAACAATCAGATGCCTTCATGTACTAGAGTATAAGAAACTTAGAGGATTAAAGAAAGAAGTGATCCTTAGACATAAGGACTTAAGACGACCAGTGAGGAAGCTGATGTATTAACAGTAGTCTCATTCAGGGATGACAAGTGCCTGGGCTGTAGCCATAACAGCCAGAATCCAAGTTCCTAACAACACTTCAGTAATCAACATTGAGTCTTGGGAAATTATGTATATTACTGGGTAAAGATAGACTAAATATGGTTAAATATGTTTTTGTATTGTATAGAAAGAGACTATAGGCTCATATTTCCATTTTAAAACACTCTAACCTGCAGCAAAACCACATTATTCATCACTGGAACTTTACCAAATGACTAGTCAAAAAGAGCATAAAATGCAAGGAAGGAAGATAAAGAACCTGCCAACTCAGCAAGACTTGACAGGTGTTCATGGATTTAGTCTAATTAATTGACCACATGGTTGATGAATTAAAACAGTATCCATGTTTCGAATGAAGTGCACTTGCTGTCAAAGTTATGAGGGGTGGTGATGAGGAGAAAGAGGGAAATATAATTGAAGGTGAGATAAAAAGCAATGAAAAACTCTAGGAAAAGAAAAAATTAAAGATAGTAATAAGCAAATGGAAAGTGCAGCAATTTAGATGACCACCCATGATAAAATAAAATAAGAATCTAAGACCTGGACACTTTATAGTGCTGGCAAAAAGTGTATGACCTTGAAGTCTTTTAAAGAAAACTATTTGAAAATGATGATGAAAGTAGCAGCTAATGGACTGAAGATATATTTACCACTCATCACATCCTAAGCAAGTACTCTGAGACAAGCTCTACCTTCAGAAGTTAAAAATATTCATATATTCAAGAAACTATTACTTTAATAATACAAATACCCCCTAAAAGGCTTACTAACATACTCTGATAAGGGGCAGCAGAATGCAGGGAGGAACATCTAGCCCAGGGTGCAGTAAATCCGACTTGCTTTGTATGTCCTTGCACTTTTTCAGCCTCTGTAGCTAAGCCAAAATATACACGATTTTATCATTTCAGTTTTTGCAAAGGTGAGATAGTGTGAGAGACAATACATGATCCTAAACCCTGGTCCTGGCTCTACTTCCATCATTAACCAGCTGTGTTACCGTGCAAAAATCATAATCTTTCTGGACCTCTGTTCTCTTAACTGTAAAATGAAAGGGGCTGCACAACAGTTTGAATCCAACCCCAAAGTGCTATTCCTCTATTTTGAAGCCCACAGTAATTATTCTTAGACACTAAAGTGACAAAGTGGGATGACTTAGTATGATTAAATAGCAATCAGCTCTATTGATGGCTATGTCAACTGGTTTGACTTGAAAGTATTTTATATAAGCACAATTCCTATTGCTACTGAGGACTGCTTTTCTCCTTCAGGATCTGACTTGGCATCAATCCCACCAATGATGCATCATTAGATTTTTTTTCTGTAATTATTAAATAACCAGTTAACCCCTAAGGCTGTGTAAGCTATTGGAAAGAACATGACATTGTGGGAAAGAGGCCCTGAAATTCAATTCCTGCCTTGTTATATTGAATTTCATGGACCTTAGGAAAGTTGTTTAACTCTGAGTGGTTGACTTTTCTTCTTCATAATATTATGAGGGCTCAATGATATGTAAGACAGAGCCATTCAAAAATACTATATGTGGTAAACATAAATCTTAGGGCACAAACTGAGATTTTCCAAGGTATGATTTATTTTGTTTCTACAACTAAATTTAATTTCTATTTTTAGTTCCCATTCCACTAGGTATGGTCAATTAACCTCAGTCAAATTAGGTCTTTCTCCATTTCGGTTGTATTTGTGCCTGGAGTCCCAGAAGGGCTAAATAGTGCTAAGGCATTGAGGTCATCTTCATTTGCCCTGCTGACATCCAACATGACTGCCTCTTCCAACTGGTCTCTGGTTGTTAGTCCTTCCAAGTCACAGCTGCATCTTACTCTTCATAATTACAAGGCCTCTCCAGGTCTGGCAAAACTTGCAAAAGAGAAAGAACAAAAGCAGCCACAGAGGTAAAAGAATTAACCTCAAGAAATATCATGGACGCTAAGGGAGAAGAAAATGGTAGCCAGTGGCTTTAAGTGACTCAGACATCTAAGAGTAAGGGGAGACCAAAACGGAGCTACAGATAGCTTTTACAATAACAGTTTTCACTGGGTGGCAGATATACAACCTTAATTAATGAAGTAAAGATGAAATACTGGTAGTAAATGTGACAATTTAAAGAAAGATTTTTCTCTAAAAATATATTATTATATCTTGACTTTGGAAAAGGTTGAGAGTCAAACTCAACGTTTAAATTTAGAACACCATGATTTGACTAAATTAAAGGAAGTAACTCTGTACTGGTCAGCAAGACGTGACCACAATAGTGATAAAGTTCCAGTATTACCAAGTCTTGTTTTTCACTTTAAGTAAGATTAAATATTTAAACCCATGGAAAAGTTCCTTCTTCCACTTTAGCAATCTGAGATAATATGGGACCAGTGAGTAATGAAACAGCTACTATTTCAGATAGAAGAAAGGAGAGAAGATTGAAATTGTGGTTGCCACAACTTTCTGCTATGCATGAATCCATGAGAGTAACCTGACTCCTTTTAATATACCATGCATAATTGCATGTATAACCTAGGAATGACCACTATCAAAGCATTTAACACTAGTCATGTACATGGTGGAGAATGCTCAGGCTATGAGAATATTTCACTCTAAATTATTTTCCCATGGTTGTGAAATAGAGGGAAAAATAAGCAGATGTCATCCTGACTACTCTTCCTATCTCAGTCTGCTAATCCCAATAAATACACATTTTTAAAAGTTTCAAACATTTAAAACTAAGAATATTCAATACAGCTGAACTACAGAATAAGTTAAGAAAAACTTTGGTAAGTTCCCCCCTTTATCTACTCCCAACTTCTGCTAATTCTTCTGCCTACCTCAGATACATCATTCAGAATAGGAGGGAAAGAAGATACACCTTGGTAATTCATATCAGATTGGCTTAGTCTTACACTCAAATAATTAGGTAGGGATCAAACTTAAATATCATCTAGACCCACTGCATTATTTTCAGATGGGTAAAATGAGGCTTAGGGAGGTTGTGTGTCTTACCCAAGATATCACAGTGAATAGAGTCTGGAGTAGAACTCAAATTTTCTGACTGTAAGGCCAATAGTCAACAAATATTTACTGAGTTTTTAGTCTGTAATAGGCAATGTCACAGCCTATGAAATTTCACCTGAGGTATAGAAAATAAATTGATAAATGATACAACCACTTATAATAGCACCAAAAATATGAAATACTTTGATACAAATCTAGCAAAATAGGTGCAAGATCTATAACCCAAAAACTACAAAACGCTGGTGAAGAAAATCATAGAAACCTAAATAAAAGGAACCATATACCATATTCATGGATCGGAAGACTCAATATTGTTAAGATGTTAATTCTCCCTATAGATTTTTTGCAATTTCAATAAAAATCTTAGAAATTTTCACATATATCGACAAACTGCTTTTAAAGTATGTATGGAAAGGTTAGGAAGCTAAAATAGTCACAATAATTTTTTTAAAAAAGTACAAATTTGTAAGATTCACACTACATGACTTCAGACTCATGATAAAACCATGGTATTAGTGAAAGGATGGATAGATTCAATGGAAGAAAATAGATGATCTATGATTGACCCTCAAAAACATGGTAAATTGGTTTTTTACAAAGATGCAAGGCAATTCGACAGAGAAAAAATTGTCTTTTTAAGATATAGTGCTGAAGCAATTCAACATCCACATGTATTAAAGAAACCATGATCCATACCTATGTGTAACAGTTAACTCAAAATGAATCAAAACCTATATGTAAAACCTAAAGCTCTAAAACTTCTAGAAGAAAATCTTTGTGCCCTTGGGTTAAGTTAATCATTCATAGAAAAGACACCAAAAGGACAATTCATAAAAAAATGATAAATTAGACTTCATAAAAATCAAAAATCTTTGCTCTGTAAAAGATCTTGTTAAGATAATAAAAAGACAAAACATGGACTGGGAGAAAATATTTGCAAATAATATCTGCTAAATAAGTTGTATTCAGAATATATAAACACATATCAACACTCAATAATATGAAAGCAAACAGCCTAATTTAAAGTAAAAAGACTATTAAGATGGTGACATCAGCAACATGGCAGAATAAGAGGCTCATGAGTCTTCTTCCACTCATGGACACACTGAATAAACATTTATTCATGAATCAATTCCCTTTGTAGAAAGTCATAAAACCAGTTGAGAGACTCCTACCCACTGAGAAAACTATCCGACTGAGAAAACATCCACACTGTAAGAAAAGCTGAGGCACACTCAAGCATGGAGCCTGCCCGTGGCACTGCACCGTACAATCAGGAAGGAATCCCCTCTGCTGTATGATCCAGCAATCCTACTTCTGGCTATGTATCCAAAGGAATTGAAATCAGCATGTCAAAGAGATGTCTTCACTCTCATATTCATTGCAGCATTATCCACAATAAGGCAAGATATGGAAACAACCAAAGTGCCCATCAATAAATGAGTGGATTAAAAAATATAGAATATATACACAATGGAATACTAGTCAAGCTTTAAGAAGCAGGAAATTCTGTGATTTGTGACAACATGGATGAACCCAGAAGATATTATAACTAAATTATATAAACCAAGCACAGAGAAATACTACATGATTTCACTTATATGTGAAATCTGAAAAAGTCAAACTCATAGAAGCAGAAAATAGAATGATGGTTACCAGAGATTTCAGGGGATGGGACATGGACAGGGGAAGGGGTAATGTTGGTCAAAGGATACAAAACTTCAGTTGGACAGGAGGAATAGATTCTGGTGATCTGCACAGCATGGTGACTATAGTTAATAATAAAGTGTATTTCAAAATAAATAAAAGAATGAATTTTAAATGTTCTCAGCACAAAGAAATGACAAGTATTTGAGGTGATGGATATGTTAATTAGCCTGATTTGATCATTCCACAATGTATACATGTATCTAAACATCACATTATATCCCATAAATATATACAATTATTTGCCAATTAAAAATAAAATAACTTAAAAAAATTAAAAACTATTAATAAAATAGGTTAGAGACAGACTGAAAGAAAAATATTAGAAAACATATCTGACAAAGAAATGGTATCACGATATACAACAAATTTCTACAAATCAATAATAATAAGACAACTCAACAAATAATAAGTGAAAAACAAACAGACACTTCACAAAAGAAGGTATACAAGAAACATGTGAAAGGGTAACAAATTCCTAGTCATTTAGGAAATAAAAATTAAAACCACAATTGAATACCATTATATACACTCTAGAGTGGCTAAAATGTCAAAAGATCAACACTGCTACATGTTGCTGAGCAAATGAAATTCTCACATCTTTCTAGTTGCTTCTTTGTTGATCTATTTGGAAGTGACATGTAAAATGTTTATCCAAGAAAAAAACATTCACCAAAAAATGTGTAACAATATTCACAGAAATCTTTTTTGTAATAGCCCCAAATGGGAAACAACTCTAATATTCGTCAACAGAAAAATATAGAAATTGTGATATATTCATATAATGGAATATTACTCTTTACCAAGAAAATGAACTATTAATACATGAAATAACTTGGCTAAATCTCAAAAGTATCATGTTAAGCAAAAGAAACCAAACACACACATATACACACACACACAGAGTAAGATTCCATGGTATAAAATCAAGAAGAGACAAAACTAATCTATGGTGATGGGAATAAAAGAAGAAAAAGGTTGAGAAGGATGACTGGAAAGGAGCCCCATGAAATTTAGTGAGATGATAATGTTCTATGTTTAATTTTGGTTGTTGGTAAATGAATATATTTAACCATGAAATCGCAAAGGATTTTCAGTATGATCATTGCATCATGGTAAAGTATATTAATATTGCTTTTTTAAAAAAGGGAACAAACAACGAATACTGGGGCATTTGCAAAGAAACTGGGGTCACTCATGCATTACTGGTAGGAATGCAAAATAGCACCACACTGGGGAAAATAGTTCAGCAGTTTCTTTTGAAACTAAACATACACTTACTATTTTACCCAGCAATCAGATTCCTGAGCATTTATCTCCGGGAAATGAAACTTATGTTTACACAAAAAAACTATGCATTAAAGTTCATAGCAGCTTTATACATAATAGCCCCAAACTAGAAAGGATCCAAATGTCCTTCAATGAGTAAATGCTCAAATAAACTGTAGTACATTCATACCAAAGAAAACTACTCAGCAATAAAAATGAACAATTGATGCATGTAATTGCTTTGGTGGATCTCAATGGAATTATGTGAAGTGAAAAAAGCCAATTTCAAAAGGTGACATACCATTTAATTCCATTTATGTGGCCTATTGATACAACAGCTTTGGTGGGTCTCAAGAGAATTATGCTGAGTGTAAAAGAAAAGCCAATTTCTTTCCTCACAAGGTTCTCAAAATTAAGGCAGACAAGCATTTATTACCCAGGCAGGAAACTGCAAAATTTTCTCTAATAGACTCTCAAATCCCAAGGGAAAAAACCCAAAAGATAATAATACCATAGGCTTCCCAGCAAACTGACAACTTTATTATCTTATATCGCAGTTCATAGTAAATAAGATTACATATATCTTCACAGCTTCTAATCAGCATTTTTTGTCCCTAGTACATAAACAAGAGTTGAAAAACAAGGATTGCAAAGTCTGAGGAAAGTCTCTAACACAAAAGATAGGGACTAAAACAAATAGAAAACAAAAGAAAATTGGAGGAAAACATGACTGCTAAGAGAAGAAAATGTCTCACACATAAATACACCAATATACTCTGAAAGATAAGAGAATAAATTGAATACATGAAATAAGAACTGGATGCTATTAAAAAGGAGCATTCAAAGAATAAGAAAGAAACCTTCAAGATGAAAAACATGACAGCACAAATAAAAACGTCAAGAGAAAGGCTGGTCCTTGATCTTATGTTAAAAGACAAAGAAATCAAAATAGAAAAATAAGGGAGAAAAGAGAAGAAATTAAAGGCTGAATTCATCCAACAGATCCAGAAAAAGAGATTAGAGAAAGTGGAGGGTAGGAAATTATCAATAAAATAATTCTGATAGAAGGTAAACATTTCTTTATTGTGACAATTTCGTAATATGCTCTTTAAGAAAAAAAGAATTATATGACAAGAATTTGTGAGAAATAAGCGCATTGCAGAAAGCAAAATGTGAAATGTTGTGTTTTAAGCATATTAGGGTAACAAACTATACCCTATCATTTCTTGGAAATGTACTGTCACCATTATCAGTCTAAAACTGTTGGGTAGGAAGG
This sequence comes from Lemur catta, assembly GCF_020740605.2. Lineage (NCBI taxonomy): Eukaryota > Metazoa > Chordata > Mammalia > Primates > Lemuridae > Lemur > Lemur catta. The sequence goes on from NC_059128.1 coordinate 160,151,910, forward strand.
AGAGGGAGATTCTTTCTTCTCAATGTTATACTTTTATTTTTTTAAAAAAGGCATTTCTGTTTCAGGTTTTAACCACAATTTCAAGGAATTGAACAAGTTATAATAGTGAAATCCAACAATTGGTTTTGGCATTTTATTTTATACAAAGTTCTATTTTTAAGGACAAAAAGTACTACCCAGATTTCAGCTTGAAAATATACACCAGGCTGCTGATAGCTCTGTTCCTTTTGGAGGGCTTATGTTGCTCTCCATTCCCCTGCAAAATAAATAAATTCTTTGATATTCAGAATTCTTGCAATGACTCTCATGACACCTATTGGCACTCTGCTACTCAGAGGTGACTACAAGGGAACAGTGGGTAGGTGCCATTTCAGCACCTCCTCTCCCCTCCCCACCCAGAGGTCAGATGGCCTCAAAGGAGACAGAGCTATCCTTTATTATGATGAAAGGGATGTGAGTTGGTATGAGAGGTCAGGGTCTTAGTAAGGCAGATCTTGTAAATGTCTTCATTTTATCACATACAATAACATTTATATCTGATTTTTGGAAACAAATTGTTCATATGCAGCCAAGAATCTGTTCTGTCTTATGCTTTGAATTACTTTTCTTGAGCAAACATTCCCAGGAAATACTTGCATGGTTCTTTCCTGTTTGAAGAGGCAGCAACATACAAAGAGCAAAACCCAAGAAAACCAGCTACCTTGATTGATGATAGGTTTAGGGTTTAAAGTGGTAGATTCATGTCGTTCTCCCTCTTCAAATCCCTTTGTCTTCAATTTTTTCTCTGCCTTTTTCTCATCCTATTTCCTCTCTATTCCCCCAAGCACAACTTCCTGTAGACTGTTTCTCTTAGATGTTGCATATATTATAATATACAAAGGCAGTAATCATTTATTCAAAAAATATTGTTGCTGTTATATGCCATGCACTGTGCTGTGAATTGGAAATACAATGTTAATCAAAAAATAGTTTTTGTGGGGTTTATGATTTAATGTGGTAAAACTTGAAATTTCTATGTTATTGATAAATCTTTCCTCCATCTGTCCCTCCATCACTCTCCCCTGCATACATATCTATCACCCATTATCCTCTCCTGTCATATATACATACACAGGATGGGGACATAGCAGCCAATATAATTTTAATTGATAGATTCAGAAATCAGTAATGCGGACACTGTCAAAATGCTAAAAATAGATGTTTAGGCTCCCCGTTCACAGTCAACAACAGCAAAAAGAAAATTAAAAATTTAAGATTATCCAACCAAATGAGTTTATTCTAAGGACCCAAGTTGGCTGTCAGATTAGGTATGTCTAGTATTAAGAAAAAGGAATGCAAAATACCTGTTCAAACTCCTTAGTACCTGTGTTTCCCCAGGCATTACCGGTATGAGTGTGACAGAAGTCATATTTATAGAACAGCATTTTCTAATTCTTCCCTCACCTATTGTTGAATGTCTTCCAAGTTTCTTTAAAACATTTTCCCAAGCACTCCTGCATGCCCCCTGGAGATTTCCCACTGGTATTGATGAACGGGGCTCTCCTAGCTACCACTTCCTCCTCTCTTGCTCTGGCTTCAGCTCTGGCTACATGTGGCACCGTCAGCAATCCCCTCAATCTCAGTGAAGCCTGGAGAATGTGCAATTTCACTGATGCTGCCTCTGATAACATACTTTGTCAATGTCTGCTGAAGTCATGCTGTGCTTACGTTGTGCCTTGCTGAAGCTGCCAAATCTCTAATATGGCTGGTGCCCTCCCCTGCTGATTGCCCAGTGCCCTCAATGGAGCAGTGGCATTCCCTGTTCTCTACTGCAGCAGGATAAAACAGACAGCCTCCCCTGTGTTGCTCTCTGCTAAATATACCTAGTTAGCAGTTCAGAATGCTGCAACACACACAAGACAAAAAAGAAAGTACTGACTTATTTATATGGGAATCTCCAAAATGCTGGGCTTTGGATAAGCATAGATGGAAACCATAGTTAAGAGGCCAAAGCTGAGCCTCTTACCTCCCGTTCTACACCTAGATCTTAGAGGCTGCATGCTCAGGCATTCACACAGAGGTGTAAAAGGGTCTTCAGGACTGACTCCATATCATTTATACAAACAGACCTGCCTTATACACCCAGTCACACACAGAACAGAGAAATCTTAGAGAAGGATGAGGTAAAGCTAATCATGATGAGGGCTGTTGTATGGAAGCCTTGTCCCAAAGATATAGCAAGAAATAAACTGAGAAAGTATGTATGTACAGCCCATCAATATATTCATTTTAAGTGGTTTGACTTGCCCATCACCCTCCTACCTGTGTTCCTCTGACCTAGAGGATTCTTCACTTTTCATGGGCTGCTGAGACAAAACTTTGAGTATGCTTCCATAAGAACCAAGGAGGAATTAGGGACCTTCCTCTACATGTACTATTAGGTATCCTTAATCTCATTCACCTTCTTTACATTACTTGCAGAGACCATAGTAAAGTGAAGCAAGAATAATGTTGGACCAATCAAAGGAATCATCTCTGCTAATCCTAAATCTAGACCCACCTTTTCTGTCTGCTCTAGCTCACAAGACCTTCTTTAGAAGGTGAGCTGTGGGCCCTTACCAGGCTAAGTACATGGAGACAAAAAGTGCCAGGAAGTAGAAGAATGGAGAAGAAAGCATAACACATACAAACATCCTGCCCACTAGTAGATAAATCTTAATGAACAGAATTCCACCCAACAAAATTATCCACTCCACCCACCAACCCCACCAACCCCACCTTAGCAGAAGTAAGAAAAACCAGAAGTGTTTGTCTATCCTCCCTGAGGGGCTATGAGGAACAAAAGTTCACTCAATCCTCAAACTCATTATATCCTGAAACAGGAACTTGAGGAAAGAAGTACAAATTTGTCCCCACAGGTTTCAGAAGAGTAAATACCTGCCTTCAATATCAGTTAGAATCTTGGAGAAACTTAACTCCCAATTTCATTGGTAGCTGGCCTCTCTAAACTCAAGCCAACCCATACAAGAAGTATCTGAGTATGATATGCATATTGTGTTTAAAATCACCTCTTCCCTGCCAATGCTTGGGGTTTTTTTTATTACACCAACATACATGTTTCTTGACACTCTCTAACTTTTCAGAAAGATTCTTTCCCAAAAGCACTCTTATCATTCACATAGATGGACTCCTGCTGAGGCCCCTCTGGCTTTCCCAACAGCCCTCAATGCATCTTAATCTAGGGTGATCACAACCTTGGTTCTGCTGCCAAACAAGATCTGTCATAAACTAGCTCTTGCTGATCTTTACAGTCAGTCATCTATATTTATCTTTTTGTCTAGCTTGCCAAACTATTTGCATATTATATATATATCTTTGTGTATATATATGTGTCTGTATAGTATATACTATCCACAAATATGTAGAGCAATATAGATATGTAGATATATGGATAGATAGATAGATGTCAAAAAGTTTCTTTCCATAAAACAAATAACCAAAGCGTTTGGGCCCAAGATTTTATAAAAATATAAACACTGCTATATGGACCCCTTGTCCTCTTTCACTAGAAAGTTTACTCCGAGGTTATTCTCAGAGTTCACATAACTGTCAACTAGGGAGATGCTTTTTGTGGGTCTAATTCAATATTCTGGACTACTACTTTAAAAGAATTTTGTTGTTTTTGCTTTTATGACGTAGTTAGTGGAACTTAGTGAAGACCTAGGTGTGTTTCCTCTGACCTGCACTATTTGCAGATTGTCTTCAATGTGTCTGTAATTACTGTACTTTTATATTTCTGAAATTACAGGGTGTTAATTGCACTTACCAAAGTGAGATTTTAAAAAAACAAGCATTTTGTTTAGCATTCTTTGCAAAAGAACAAAAGTACCCTAGAATTAAAGGCTTTTCCCTAACTCACTCAAGATGAAGTAGGTAGAGTTTTAGAACACAGTGACAAAGTGAAGTTCTAAATAAACATAGAAGACATCAGCTTTGGCAAATGTTTTGCAAAGAAAAGTTTAAATCATTGAGTTTAAATAGAAAACTGAAAAAATTGGTTGCATTAAATAATCTTGGATCAGATTGTCTTTGTGGTAAATTGCATGTTTTTTTTTTTAAATTTTCAGAATATTACAGTGGTACAAATGTTTTAGTTACATGGATTGCTTTTGTACTGCTTGAGACAAAGTTATGTGTGCCCATCTCCCAGACAGTGTACATTGTACCTGTTAGGTATGATTTCACCCATCCTCCTCCCCACCCCACCTATTTGATTTCCATTAAGTTTTACTTCCTATTGTGCACATGAGTGCCATTTGGTTAGTTCCAATTTAATAGTGAGTATGTGTGGTGTTTGTGTTTCCATTCTTGCGAGTTTTCACTTAGGAGAATGGTCTCCAGTTCCATCCAGATCGTTACAAAAGGTACTAATTCATTTTTTATGGCTGAGTACTACTCCATGGTATAAATATACCACATTTTATTAATCTAATCATGAATTGATGGGCACTTGGGTGGATTCCACATTTTTGAGATTGGGAGTTGTGCTGCAATAAACATTCAAGTGCAAATGTCTTTTTGATAAGATGAGTTTTTTTCCTTTGGGTAAATACTCAGTAGTGGGATTACTGGATCAAATGGTAGGTTGACTTTTTTTTTTTGAGACAGAGTCTCACTTTGTTGCCTGGGCTAGAGTGAGTGCCATGGTGTCAGCCTAGTTCACAGCAACCTCAAACTCCTGGGCTTACATGATCCTCCTGCCTCAGCCTCCCCAGTAGCTGGGACTACAGGCACGCGCCACCATGCCCAGCTAATTTTTTCTATATATATATTTAGTTGTCCAGATAATTTATTTCTATTTTTAGTAGAGACGGGGTCTCGCTCAGGCTGGTCTCGAACTCCTGACCTCGAGCGATCCACCCGCCTCGGCCTCCCAGAGGGCTAGGATTACAGGCGTGAGCCACTGCACCCGGCCGGTAGGTTGACTTTTAGTTCTTTGAGGAATCTCCATACTATTTTCCTTAGATGTTGTACTAGTTTGCAGTCCCACCAAAAGTGTATAAGTGTTTCTTTCTCTTTGCATCCATGCCAGCATCTGTTGTTTTGTTGAATAAAAGCCATTCTCACCGGGATGAGGTGATATTTCATTGTGGTTTTGATTTGCATTTCCCTGATGATTAGTGACATTGAGCATTTTTTTTCATGTGTTTATTGGCCATTTCCTCTATCTTCTTCTAAAAAGCTTCTGTTCATGTCTTTTGCCCCCTTTTTAATGGGGTTGTTTGATTTTTCGTACTGATTTGTTTGAGTTCTTTGTAGATTCTGGTTATTAGCCCTTTATTAGATCCATAGCATGTGAATATTTTCTCCCATTCTGTAAGTTGTCTATTCACTTTGTTGATTGTTTCCTTGGATGTGCAGAAGGTTTTTAATTTAATCAAGTCCCATTTATTTATTTTTGTTGTTGCTGTGATTGCCATGGGGTCTTCTTCATAAATTCTTTGCCTAGGCTGATATCTAGAGAAGTTTTTCCAATTTTTTTTTTCTAGAATTGTTATGATTTAATGACTTAGGTTTAAGTCTGTTATTCCATCTTGAATTAATTTTAGTGAGTGGTGAGATATTGATCCTGTTTCAATTTTCTACATGTGGCTGTCCAAATTTCCCAGCACCATTTATTGAATAGTGATTCTTTCCCCCAGTATATATTGTTGTCTGCTTTATCAAAGATTAGATGGCAAGATGAGGAAGGTTTTGTATCTGGGTTCTCTGTCCCATTGGTCTATATTTATTTTTGTGCCAGTACCATGCTGTTTTGGTTACTATAGCCTTGTAGTGTAGCTTAAAATATGCTAGAGTGATGCCTCCAGATTTGTTCTTTTTGCTTAAGGTTGTCTTGGCTATTTAGGCTCTTTTCTGTTTCCAAACAAAGTGTAGAATTATTTTTTCTAGATTTGTGAAAAATGATACTGGTATTTTGATGGGGATTGCATTCAATCTGTAAATCACTTTGGGTACTATGGACATTTTAACAATGTTGATTCTACCAATCTATGAGCATGATATGTTTTTCCATTTGTTTATATTGTGTGTGATTTTCTTCCTCAATGTTTCAAAGTTCTCCCTGTAGAGGTCTTTCACCTCCTTGGTTAAATATATTCCTAGGTATTTTATTTTCTTTGTTGCTATTGTGAAAGGTATTGAGTCTTTGATTGGAGTCTCAGCTTGACTGTTGTTGGTGTATAGGAATGCTACTGATTTTGGAAAATTGATTTTATAACCTGACACTTTGCTGAATTTATTTATCAATTCCAGGAGTTTTGTGGCAAAATCTTTGGGCTTTTCTAGATATAAGAGTATATCATCAGCAAAGAGTGATAGTTTGACCTCTTCTTTCCCTATTTGGATACCCTTTGTTTTCTTCTCTTGCCTTATTGCTCTGGCTAGGACTTCCAGTACTACATTGAATAGGAGTGGTGACAGGAGCAGCCTTGTCTGGTTGTAGTTCTAAGCAGGAATGCTTTCTATTTTTCTCCATTCAGTATGATGCTGGCTGTGGATCTGTTGTATATGACTTTTATAATTTTGAGGTATTTTTATCTATGCCTATTTTGTTAAGAGTTCCTATCATGAATTTTGTCAAGTGCTTTTTCTGTGTCTCTTCAGAGGATCATATGGTCTTTGATTTTGCTTCTATTTATGTGGTAAATTGCATTTATAGATTTGTGTATGTTGAACCAGCTTTGCATCTCTGGGATGAAGTCCCCTTGGTCATAGTAGATTATTTTTTTGATGTGCAACTGAATTCATTTTGCTAGGATTTTATTGAGAATTTTTGCATCTATATTCATAAGGGATACTAGTTTGTAGTTTTCTTATGTCCTTTGATATTTTGTATTTCTGTGGTATCAGTTATAATATCTTCTTTTTCATTTTTTATTGAGCTTATTAGGGTTCTTTCTTTTCTGTTTCTGGTTAATCTAGCAAGCGGCATGTCAATCTTTTCATTTGGGTTGGTATCCATTGATTAGGAATCATTGTTTTCTTTTAAGAGTGTCCTTTCCCTCTGATTTTCATGTTTCCAGAGGTGTTTCACTGGTTCCTTCTCATCTGGCCTCTCAGTTGAGACCTGGAGGTGCTAGGCCTGGCTTACAGACCTATCTCTGGGTCCCCACGATCAATCCCTGAGCGTGCCAGGGAGAGGAGTGTCAGTCCTGAGTTGCCTATGGGATGATGAACCTCTTGGGTTACCTCTGACCTGCTCTCTTCACCTCTTCTCAACAGTGTGTAGTGAGTTAGGTCCTCCAGCTTAATCTTTGAGATGGTGGGTGGTACTTGTGAGTGCGAATAGCCACTCCCTGTTTGCTTGAGTTGGAAGGTGCTATGCTTAGCTATGGGGTTGTTGTCCCCGTCATTGATTGAAGTTTACATGGAAGAGCCAGCTGCTGAGATGCTCTTTTGTGCCCATGGTAAGCTCTGGTTCTCCAGGTGAGGCACACAAATGCCCCGAGCTTTAGGAGAGACCCTGTAGCCCCCAGGGGGTTGCTTGATCTCTATTCTCCCTGAGGTGTGGAAGGAGCAAAACAAATCATGGCTGGATTGGGAGAGCCTGGGAGGCTTCGCTGAAGCTCAGACGTTGCTTAGTCAGCCGCTAGAGGGCGCCGCCGGCATGAAGTTCAGACCAATCTTTCCAATCCGGGAAGGCGGTTCCCAAGGGAGAGGCCTAAATTGCTTAAATGCTAAGGCCCTGGACCAGGTTCTTTCTGACCTTGTCCACTAGCACAGTTTCTCTGCAGGGTGGGGCTAGCACCCTCCCTATTTACTCCCTGAAACTGCACAGAACTTTTGATCAGAACAGTCTGCATGGATTCCCTCCCTGCCCGAGACTGGCCCTGGGACTACCCCTCAGTCCATGTGTCTGACGCAATAGCGTGCATCTCCACAGGGCACTGGCAGGTAGGACTGTCCCCAGTTGTGCACACCTGGTCCACCACAAGACCCCAGAGAGTGGTAGGCCTCTCTGTCCTCAAGGGGCTCTGCCGGGGTATGCTCCTACTGGGATGAAGCGGCCACTTTTGAGTTTCTTGGTTCAAGGTGTACTTCCTATTGTAATGAGTGGGGGAAGGGGCTGCTGTTCCCATTCAGCTGGTGTGCCCAGGGCATTCAGCTGTCGTGGGAACCAGGGGCTAGGCTAATTCGCTCTGAATGCTGCATCCCTATCCGAAATGGTGGTTCTCCAGTGGGGGTGGAGGAAGGGCACACTCACAGATCCCTGTTCCTCAGCGCCGCTGCACACTCCCCCATTGGATGTGTCTTCGAGGGCTTCCTTGCCACCTGAGTCCAGGTCCGAGATCTCTACCCGGCATCCCCCTGCACCACTATTGCGTCTGCAGGGAACCAGGTCCAGCCCGCCTCTCCCAGGCGCCAGCATGTGATCCTGGGAAATGCTGGTGGGCAAGAAGCTCGCAAATTGCAGAGGCTCCACTCTCAGAGGGAAGCAGCTGTTCCAGCTCTCTTTGGTTCAGAGTATTCTCATGGTTGCAGCGGAGGGGAGAGGGCGCTGCTACCAGCCGACCTGAGTCAAAATTACTTTCTCTGCTACCATGACTGAAGGAAGTGCAGCCGAGGAAGGGCTCAGGTGCAAGAAAGCCAGCACTCTGGTCTTTTGTGGCAGTCTCCCGTGGAGTGTCCCTTTTTAACACCTGAACTCCTGAGGTTTACTGGTTCACCTTGCTATTCCTATTTAGCTGCCATGCCTGAGCTCATGGAGAGTAGAAGCACCCCCATATGTTCTGTTTCCTCGCTTTCCACTGAAGGTACCTAGGTGGGGGAGGGGAAGCCCCCCCCTTACCCTTTCACTGGGCTCCAAGCCTCTCTGGGTTTGGTCCGCACCGCTGTCTTCTCCTTTCTAGCTTCCTCTCTCGCAGCTTTGCTGTTTTTCTCGGTGGGGTTCCCGGACTTCTCTGCTGTCTCTCCCTGCAATCCGCACCTGGGCTGCAACTGCTCTCCGCTTTCCTCAGTCCAGTATACTACCTTCCAGCTGGGACGATCCAACAAGCAATGTCCCCTAGTTGCCCATTTTGGTCTTTTCTGTCTTTCTTGTGGTAAATAATTTGAATACTCACAGATATTATCAGTGTTAATTCGTGCCTAAAAATCAAAGAAATAAAACAAATTGTGGCAAAGGTCTATGTTTATGTTAACATACTATCAGATTTATTTTGAATTAATTTAAGTACTGCATATTCAAAGTTGCTCATAAGTTATAAGCCCAACCTTCAATTAAGGAGTTGTTATTGTAATGCTACAAAATTAATAATATTAGGTAGTATTGATTGAGTGCTTGCTACATATGCCAGGTACTACTATAAGCACTTTAGAGATGTTATCTTATTTGATCTTCTCAACAAACACAATGGGACATGTACTATTGTTGTATCCACTTTATAGATGAAGAGGTTGATTCTTAAAGGTCCGGGGGGAAAAAGCCAATAAAATAAAAAGTCAGGATTAAGACCCAAGCAGTCTAGCTATAGAGTCAATACTTTAATCCTTATTGAGCAAATTGCCTATATGGCAGCATATGAGGAGGGACATACAGGCATACTTTAATGAATTTTACTTTATTGCACTTCGCAGATATTGCATTTTTTACAAACTGAAGTTTTTTGGCAACCCTGGGTTAAGCAAGTCTATCAGTGCCATTTTTCAGATAGCATGTGCTCACTTCATGTCTTTGTGTTACATTTTGATAATTGTCACAACATTTCAAACTGTTTAATTGTTATTATGTCTGTTATGGTGATCTGTGATCAACAATATTTGATGTTGAGATTGTGATTATTTGAGGATACCACAAACCATACAAACTTAATTGATAAAAGTATGTGTTCTGACCATTCCACCAACCAGCTGTTCCACCATCTCTCTCCCTTTTTGGGGGTTCCCTATTCCTTGAGACACAGCAGTATTGAAATTAGGTCAATTTATAACCCTACAAAGGCCTCTAAGTATTCAAGTAAAAGAGTCAGGCATCTATTACTTTAAATCAAAAGCTAGAAATGGGCCGGGCGCGGTGGCTCACGCCTGTAATCCTAGCACTCTGGGAGGCCGAGGTGGATGGATTGCTTGAGGTCAGGAGTTCGAGACCAGCCTGAGCAAGAGCGAGACCCCGTCTCTACTAAAAATAGAAACAAATTATCTGGCCAACTAAAAATATATATATAGAAAAAATTAGCCGGGCATGGTGGTGCATGCCTGTAGTCCCAGCTACTCGGGAGGCTGAGGCAGTAGGATTGCTTAAGCCCAGGAGTTTGAGGTTGCTGTGAGCTAGGCTGATGCCATGGCACTCACTCTAGCCCGGGCAACACAGCGAGACTCTGTCTCAAAAAAAATAAAAAATAAAAAATAAAAAAAAAAGCTAGACATGATTAAACTTAGTGAGGAAGGCATGTTGAAAATTTAGTTAGGCTGAAAGCTAGGCCTCTTGCACCAAAAGTTTAGCCAAGTTGTGAATGCAAAGGAAAATTTCTTAAAGGAAATTAAAAGTGCTATTCCAGTGAATACACAAAGAATCAGAAAGCAACACAGCCTTATTGCTGACATGGAGAAAGTTTTAGTAGTTTGGACAGAAGGTCCACACCATTAAGCTAAAGCCTAATATAGAGCAAGGCCCTAACTCTCTTCAGTTCTCTGAAGGCCAAAATAGACAAAGAAGTTTCAGACAAAAAGTGTGAAGCTAGCAGAGGTTAAGGAAAGAAGCTGTCTCCACATTATGAAAGTGCAAATTGAAGCATCAAGTGCTGATGTAGAAGTTGCAGCAAGTTATCCAGAGTTCTAGCTAAGATCATTGATGAAGGTGGCCACACTAAACAATAGGTTTTTAATGTAGGTGAAATAGCTTTCTGTTGGAAGAAGATGCCATCTAGAACTTTCATAGTTAGAGAGGAGAAGTCAGTTTTTGGCTTTGAAGCTTCAAAGAACAGGCTGACTTTCTTATTATGGGCTAAAGCAACTAGTGACTTTAAGCTGAAGCCAATGATCATTTACTGTTCTAAAACTCCTAGAGCCCTTATAAATCATGCTAAGTCTACTCTGTTTATCCTTTGTAAATATAAAAACCAAAGCCCGGATGAAAGCACATCTGTTTTCATCATGGTTTACTGAATACTTTAAGCCCAGTAATGAGAATTAGCATGCAGAAAAAAAGATTCCTTTCAAAATATTACTGCTCATTGACAATGCACCCAAGATCTCTGATGGAAACGTACAAGGAAATTAATGTTGTTTTCATGCCTGCCAACATAACATCCATTCTGTAGCCCATAGATCAAGGAGTCATTTCAACTTTCAAGTCTTAAGGTTGAAGAGAGAAATTTGTAAGTCTATAGCTGCTTTAGATAGTGATAAATCTGGGGAAAGTAAATTGAAAACCTTCTGGAAAGGATTCACCATTCTAGATTGCTGTTAAGAACATTTGTGGTTCATGGGAGGTGATCAAAATATCAACAGTAACAGGAGTTTGGAAGGTGTGATTCCAATCCTTATGGATGACTTTGAGGGATCAAGACTTCAGTGAAGGTAGTAACTGCAGATGTGGCGGAAATAGCAAAAAAATGGCAATTGGAAGTAGAGTCTGAAGATGTGACTGAATTACTGCAATCTTATGATTAACAGATGAGAATTTGATTTTTGTGAATGAACAAAGATAGTGGTTTTTTGAGATGGAATTTACTCCTAGTGAAGATGTTGTGAAATTGTTGAAATGACAACAAAGGATTTAGAATATTACATAAACTTAGTTAATAAAGAAGTGACAGCCTTTGAGAAGATTGATGCTAATTTTGAAACAAATTCTACTGTGGATAAAGCACTATCAAACTGCATCAGATGCTACAGAGAAATCTGACAAAAGGAAGAGTTAATTGATTTGGCAAACTTCATATTGTCTTATTTTAAGAAATTGCCAGAACTACCCCAACCTTCAGCAATCACCACCCTGATCAGTCAGCACCCGTCGACATTGAGGCAAGACCCTCTACCAGCCCAAAGATTATGATTTGCTGAAAGCTCAAATGACTGTTAGCATTTTAAAGCAATAAGATATTTTTAATTAAGGCATATACATTTTTTTTAGACACAGTGCTATTACACACTTAATAGACTATGGTATAGGGTAAACATAACCTTTATATATCCTGGGAAACCAAAATACTCATGGAACTTGCTTTATTGTGATTTTGCTTTATTGAAGTGGTTTGGAACTGAACCTGCAATATCTCCGAGGTATACCTGTAATATGACCCAGGTTTACTGTGTGTGTGTGTGTGTGTGTGTGTGTGTGTGTGAGTGGAGTGTGTGTCTTCACTCTTTTATTACAAGTTCAAATCTTACCCATCTTCTTCTGATTTCAAATGTCATATCATCAGCCTTTAATGTTGTTTCTCTCTTCCTTCTATAATTTCTTCTAATTATCTTTTTATAATTACTTGTTTATGTCTTTGTAATGCAAAATATAACCAAGATGGGGATTTATTTTGTTTATCACTCTGTTTTTTCTCTAGACTAACCTTAAAGAGTAGGTATCAGGATTTCTTTGTCTCCACCTCTCAGTTTCTCACCTACTACCACAATATAGGAATTATCAAGTAACATAACTTTTAGTGAATATTTCATGATATCAAACTTCTACTTTCTGCTCTATAATACAGACCTACACGGAGGCATGGATGCAATCCTGGATGGGAAAGGAAAATTACATTAATTATATTTTAATATATTATCCTACATTATCCTACTACCCTGACAAAGAGTAAATGCTCAATAAATGCTCACTGAATTTAATGTATTTGAATTGATCCTGTAAATATTTCTTTAAAAAATTAAATCTGAGGTATTAATTTTAAAATCTAAATTTTTTAATTTTAAAAATTTAAATTATTTTAATTTTACTTGTGCAAGTAATGTGAGTACATCCTCATTAAAACAATTTAATAAAAGGTCCAATAACTTCCTTTGGCCATGTCTTTCCTATCCTTATGTAATAATAAGGCAAGAAAAGAGATAATAAGGCAGAAACTCGACCACAATGTCGAGTAGTTGTAGTGATATCTGATATTGGATATCCTTTTATGGATGCCAACTTAATGGGAATTTTTCTAAAATTTCATCATTAAGATGTTTGAAGTAGGTTTTTAATTTAATATACTCTTAATCACATTTGCTAAATATGTTAATAAATAAATGGTATATTTTATTAAGTGCACCTTGGCATGTATTGAGATGATTAGTACTTTTTGGTTAATTTGTTAATGTAGTGAATTATAATAGAGTTTCTAATTTATCCCTTCTCCACATTTCTATGTGAAATCCTACCTTGTCACAATAAATCATGCTATTATATACTTTTGTATTTGGTTGTAAAGTTGAAGCGTAAAATTTTTTTGCTGTTGCTGAACCAAGCCCTGCAAATGTGTAAGATCAAATCTCTATAATAAATCTCCCATTATGCATGTCTCCTAGGAGGTCTGCTTCTCTGATTGTACTCTGACTAATACAGTTACTCTCCATGTATCTTTATACAAAGGCTCTGTTAACATAAGGGATGTAATCATTGTGTTTCATGTGACCCACAGTACAGTGATTTTGTTGGGGTCAAACTTCTTGTAATTTATGGAGCCAGGACTCACGTCAGCTACCTCCAAGTCCGTGTTCTTTCAGCAGCACTATGTTATTGTCTTCTTTAATTGAGGGAAAATCAAGGTATCTCAGCTCATTAAAATGCCTTCCCTATAACATTTCCTTCCATGAAGTGTTAATAGTAATAACCATGTTATCAATGACATGGCTTCTGAGGTACCATGAGGTATTTTCGTTGTCCTCTGGGTTACCCAGATGACCTAACTGTTGTCTAGTGCTATCACAGCCATGTCAATCATGGCCAATGTGGAAGCAAAGTGAACACTTTGTCCTGCCACCATTATGAATAAACATGTATGTAATGTCCCAGAATGAGAAAAACCAAAAATAACAGGGTCACCCTGTCTAGTTCTGGTCCCTAAAATAAATGAAACCTTGGGAATTTCCTCTAAATTACTCACTCCCTAGCAAAATACCTATATCTCTGACTTTTACAAAGTTGATTTGTAAAGATGTATATGATAATTATGTGAGAACGTTGTTGTTTTCTACTATGAATTGATTAGTATAAGTTTATAATATAAAAAAACTGTAACCTTGGTAACTGCACAGTTTTTTCACCTTAAATTTATGTTGAATTTTTTATTTGACAAGCTACTCTTTTTGAAGTGTGACTTCCCTGCCAGTGTTCTTGTAAGTAAACCTCTTTTCTAAATCCTCTGGTCTCTCAGTCTTCATCTCACATGAAGACATTTTTGTGTTTCCTAGAATGGAAATACACATGATAGTCAATAGAAGTGAAAATGATAATAGTGTTTTTCCCTTAGGTTGAGTCTATATATTACAAAATGATATGCAAACTTGTCTACTGATGTTCCTGGCAATTTAATCTATAAAAAGACCCAGCCCAGGGAATTCATATTCTAACATGAATTTGGTGGGGGCATAAGAACGGAAAATAGGACCAAGCTGAAGTATGAAGTTTGTTTTATTGCCTATCGTTTTATAGTGTTTAAAACATAGACTCTATTGTCATACTTCCTGAGTTTAAGTTTGAACTTTGTAACTTACTGTCTATAAGATTTTTTAAATTCTTGTAATAAAATTTTATGTAAGTATTCTGTACTAGTTTCTTTGTAACTAGGGAAAATAATAGCACCTATTTTATAGTGTTGCAGTGAGGATTAAATGAAATAATGTAAATATGCAGGTTAGCCTTAAGCCTGGCACCTAATAAGTGCTTAATAAATTTTAATTATAATTATTAAGTTTTGTAGTATTTTGGAGATAATTTGAAGCTGCTTGGACTTTTTCCTTAGAAAAAGGTAAATACTGCTCTAGTTACTACGCCAGAAGAAGTGTTGAGCACACAGTTAGTGTCAAAGGCTAAAATTTAGGGGGACAAATTAAGTACATTAATTACTTTTGCCTTGGGGAGGGAGAATTTGAGGGTGTGTCAAGGAAAAAAATCTCTGCAGGGAAAGTAAGATGCTGTGGAAAACGAGCATGAAATCCTAGTCTAATAGGCCAGAGGCAGGATCAGATTTGTAATGGAGAACAACCTGGTGAATCAGACAAGCGTAGGTTTGAAATAAGAGTGGATTGGGGAAGAAGATAGGAAGGTTGTAGGAAATATCTGAGATCAGTCTAGTTTTTGCCTTTATTGAATGATGGAATATGGTTTATGGATTGTCCAGCTGCTTTGTAAAGTTAGGGGCAATGTAGATTGGTACAAGTTTGTAGAATTTTTGAATGGGTGATGGAAATCCTCACATTGATAGGACATGGTAAAGAATTGATATTGAGCAATTGTTCTTTACACGTAGCAAGGTATTGTATTTCATCTTTGTTATAAACTTATGTGTTATATATTGTATTCTCATTTTTTCAGACTAGAAAATGAAAACTCATTGAGTGAAATATATTATTCATGGCGTTTTGATTGCATGGGACCAAAACCCAGCTTGAACTAGCTTAGGCAAAATGGGGAATTAGTTGCCATAAATACCCAAGCCAGGAAAAGGGTAGGGACAATCCTTGTACCAGAGTTTTCTGGAACAAAGGACAGTAGTGGTGCCACGCCCCTGGCTCTTACTGGCTCTTACTCTCTCTGCATCTTTCTGCATATCAGCTTCATTCTTGCATATTGGCTTTTGTCATATGCCTGGGAACATGGTCCCTGGGAACTCTTGCTCTCACAGTTTTACTACCCAAGAGACACAGGCAATAACTCTGAGTGGTCTAATATGGGCTATGTGCCCATTCATAGAACAATAGAAGTGGCAGGGAATTGGGTACTAAGATTGGTTGCCTCCACTCCAGGAGCAAGTTTAAAGTGAGAAGAAAAAGGGTCTGCTCACTTATCCATAATAATTTCAGTTTGAAAAGGCAGAAGGGCTAGCAAAACATAAGCACTAGTTGATTGCTATGGGTAAATTGCCCAGGGTCTCATAGTCAGTAAATGATGGACCTGGGACTAAAACTAGTTCTGCCTCTGTCTCTGTCTACAGCACCTCTGCTATTTCCCTATTTGCCTCCATTGATCTAGTTAATGGAAAGCATATGCAAGGTGTTTCAGAACACTGGGATGAGGGTTGGGAGAAAGTAATAGAATATTCATATTATGGTTTTTACTATCAAAAGTGATTTTTCCCTCCTTCTCACTTCTGTAACACTGATACTGCATCTATATTACTTCTATAATATCTGTTGCTTAATACTCCATGTTATTTATTTACAATGCATCATGCATGAATTAGTGGTGGGTCCTTGTTCTCTCTTTTATTCATTGAAAGCTCCTGGAAGGGATGGTCCTGCCATGTAGTACCTAGCATAGTCCTCTGCTCTTATTTAGTGCTCCAGAAATATTTTCTGATAAATTAATCTTCCCAAAACAGGTAGGATAGTGATTTCAGGTAGCTCTCATTTGTTTGTTTTCTTTTAGTGACACATTTACTGAAATATGATGTACATACAGAAAAGTACACAGATCTTAAGTACACAGCTCCATGTAGTCTCACAAACTGGAAAACATGCATGTAGCCCATTCAAATCAAAAAGCAACATAGACAGTACTTCTAGAAACCCCTTCATGCTCTTTGAAATCATTACTCTGCAGATCTCTAAGTATTTTTCTCTAATTTCTAGTAGATAGTAGACTGGAAAGTTTCCTTAATTGCAATTAAAGGTCAAGTCCAAAATATTAGGTCTTAGTATTCTTGGAAGGGCGAAAGATTGGATCCAGTCCCAGGATATCTGCACTTACTCCCCTAGTTCTTCCAGAAAAACAAAACCAATTAAACTAAAAGCTTAAGAAACTGAGAGATCATTAAATTTACGTTAAGAACCAATTTTCAGGAGGTAATTTTATGAGTAAGTTTTTAGACTTCCAAAATTTAGAGAATTTATATAAGGCTACCCTACATCCAGTTTTCTGCCTACAACATACAATTTAAAATGGTATTCTTCCCCAGATTGTCCCTCTGGGTTTGCAGTGGTGCCTTGTGACTCGACACCATCCTGCTAGTTGAGCTGCCGTGGTGGTAGAGCACACCTGCGCTTGGATCTTTGTCAGAGCTTTCTTCACAGCACAGCCCAGCACTGTGCCTAAGGTCAAACACCCTTCACGGGGTTCCCCAACATATAACTGAGATGATCCCAATCACCTAATGATTCATCCTGCATTCAAAAACTACCTGTCCACTACCATAAGCTTTAACGCATAGTGTCAATGTCAACATTATTGTAGGTTTTCAAGGAGCAGCATAGCATTTTCATCTGATACAAAAAGCTTTCTATAAATATCCTGTTTAGATCTCTCTCTGACCTTGTGTTTTTCCCCCCTGCTTATGGCAACTGTTAAAAGCCCTTCCCCTTTGCTCTCATTCATATTGTCCTGTCACCACTTCTGTGTGTCCCACTGACTTTCTCCTCTTCAATGCATACCACAATCTTCCAGAATAGGCGTGTGTGACCTGTAAGAAAATGGTCTGGTCCCCTGCTCTGATGGCCTTTCTCATGATAATCAGATGTCAACTCGACCTTAGAATAGTAATGAGTAAAATAGTCTATTGCTATACAGAGGGCTGTCACCAAGAAACTGAAGTTTGGATATTAGGATATTTTTCCTTTTGGTTTCTTTTTCTCAAACTCAAATAAGAAGGCAGTGAAGAGATAATCTCATGGACAGTATTAGGAGTAACAAAAGGACGCTGGAAATGTGATATCTATTCTAAGAATCAGTCCTAAATTCTTCACATTAGAAGCTCCGAGTTGCTCTCCTAACTCCCCACCTCCATCCACTGAGTCATCATTTCAAAAAATCAACAATTTTCAGTGTTCAGATGATATAAAGTTATATTTAATATCAACATTTTTTCCTTATTACCTACATTTTTGTATGTGTGTGGTTTTTTAGTAAAGAAGTTTAATAGATGTTTTGGGCAAAATTGTCAATCTAAAGTAATTCACAGCTGAGTTTGTTGAAAAAAGAAGAAAGGAGATAGGAATGTAACCTTTGAAATAATTTTTTTCATTCTACAAAAAGTGAACAGTGAAAAGAAGAAAAAGCAACATGGACACTATCTGGATTATTTTTTCTTCTTGTCTGGGTCTGGGCACTTATGGTAGCTTAGAAACTGGTTAGTAACCAGGCATACAGGCCTTCAAATGTGAAGGCTATGATTTGTAGCCTATACTTAAGGACTGTGCACATTCATTTTTAATTTAGTAGATTTTGCTTCCTCACTTGTTTGTTTGTTTTCCTTCCTACATAGCAGCAGGTGTTTGGGTGATAACAACCTCTAAAATAATTCTAGGAAAATGCTCTAATTGGCTGGAGTACAGCAGGAGCTATCACAATATCATCTTCCCCCCATAATTTAGTTAAAATAATCAGGTTGCTGCATCAATGCTGTCATATACTTGGGACACGGCACTTTTTGGTGCATAATTGTATGAGTGTTTTAACCACAGTGAGACTTATATAAAAATGTTTTGAAGTTTGGAAGGGGCATTACTGCAGTACAGAAGTGCCCACTACCAAGGATGACCACAGTACAGAGAGAATTAAGAGAGAAGAGTTTTTAATTCACAAAATTTGAGCGATAAGATATGTAACTAGTGTTCATTAATATTTATGTCAGTAATGTACTCAGCTGCAAGAAGAAGAAAATTTATTTTAAAAATGACTTTAAACAAGTAAGGAGTCTTTTTTTCACACAAAGTCCAGAAATCATTCAGTGAGGCTGTGATGTCATCAGGACTCAGATTTTTCCACTCTGTCTTCCTTCGTGTGTGCGTCTCTGGATGACTCTGTACCTCCAAGCATCAAGTTCGTATGCTAGCCTGAAAGAAAATAGCAGGAAAAAGGAAGAGGGAAAGAGAGAGAAAAACTTATCAAAAAATTCCCACCAGATTCCCAATTATGGTCAGAACTGGGTTACCTGATCATCCATTGCCTCAGGAACTTTTGGGAAACCAAGATTTTTAGTTAGACAAATTGATATCCCTCCAACATCAGGGTTTTGGTTAATAAGAGATAAGGGGAGATTGGATATTTAGTAGGTAATTAGCCTCACAAAATCCCTTTTCAGAGAATAATCTTTCTCATCTGTATGTGTATATACATATATGCAAAAAGTGTGTGTGTGTGTGTGTGTGTGTGTGTGTGTATCTCCTGAGCTTGTTTAAGAATGTAAGCTTTGATTTCTGACAGAACTGAATTTTAATTCCTTCCTACTACTTTCCACTATTAGGTGTGAGACTTGAGGGAAGTTATTTCACCTCTCTAAGTCTCATATTCCTGAGATTATGGTAGTACTTACTTCATGAAGCATTTTTGTGATAATTAAGTCAGAAAATATGTATCAAGCTCTTAGCACAGTGCTTGGCGCATAGTAAGCTTTCAATAACAGGTATTGTGTTTATTATAAATATTGCTCTTACTTGTGATTATTATTAGCCTGAAAATTTTCTGAACTAATAGGCATTTGAGAAGCTAGGTAGGAACCTGGATAGGGACCTGCCCATTCTCCCGTGAAGGGCAGCAAGATGCATGTGGTTCAGTTGCAGGAACATGAAGATGTGGCAGATTCCTATCCAAGGGAGAAGGAGCAGGAATGCATGAATGTATCTGTTCCTCCTTTCTGTTGGCATCTAGGAAGCATGCCCACTGCAAATGATGGCAAATAAAGGGAAGACACCCATGTGCAATCTGTGGTGAGGCAGGTTATAAGGTTCCAGAGACACTTCTGTCACCACAGGAAAAGCCACCCAATCTGCTAATGGAGAAGTACTAGTCTAGTCCAGGGCTCATTCCACTATCCCACTCTTCCATAACCTAGAACCGTTTCTGGACATTTGCAAAGTAGTTGTACTAACTCCAAGTTCAACCTGTGATTGTAGGAGGACCATTAGCATGTCTACCTGGCTGCCCACCATGTTTAAAGCCTACCTCTATGAGGGTTTATACTGCAGATCTCCTGCTGGGGTCACTGGCCTAAAATATCACACAGATGATCCTCTATCATATTGACATGCTCTCACTGTCCAACATCTACTGGCCATATTATCTCTCACTCATAGAGCTTTTGCTTGCTCATGTACTAGAAGACCCGCATGTTATTCTTAACTTCATTTCTGCTGCTATATTTTTTATACCTCTCCACCCCTCAGCCCTGCAGTAGAGTCATATCTCACCCTGATACCCTAAACAAATGTTCTGCTTGCAATATGGATGTCAATAAAGGCCATACTTGAGGCTAAGGGCCCAAGATCTTTCCAAGAAGTCCTAATTTTCTGAAACTATATCTAAGTTTCCATAATTACATAGATACAAACATATTCACTGGAAAAATGATGGATGACATGTGTTGGGATTATTCCAACCTTATCTCAATCACCATTCAAAACATCTACTAT
Source organism: Lemur catta (assembly GCF_020740605.2). Taxonomy (NCBI): domain Eukaryota; kingdom Metazoa; phylum Chordata; class Mammalia; order Primates; family Lemuridae; genus Lemur; species Lemur catta. The sequence continues at coordinate 160,172,448 of NC_059128.1, forward strand.
TGAGCTTCCTGACCAAATCAATGAAATAAATAACTTTGCGAGGCTAGATCAGAGGTGTGACTAAGACCTTTTCTATGTAATTGAAAGACCCCAAATTGAAGAAATTACTTTTATATACATATTAGCCTGTTCATGAGTATTATAATGCTGTTTGGCCTGCATAGTGACTCCACCCTCTCCCTGTGGGTAATGAATGAATGGATTCAAGAACAACTATCCTCCATATGATAATACATATCATATGCATGATAAATCAACCTCATGTAGACCTCTGGTTTGAGTGTTTATGTAGCAACTGTGATAGAACCACACAAGTATCAACCTTGAGCAATTAATTTTTAATGCCAAAAAATGTAATACTTAAGCCATGTTCAGTCCACCCATGGTGTCCACATGATGCCAAAAATGTATTGAAAGCATTTGAGAGTTCTCTATCGCATACAGTCTCTGACTTATGATGGTTTGACTTATGATTTTTCATCTCTGTGATGATGTGAAAGTGATATGTATTCAGTGGAAACTGAGCACCTATATAACCATCTTGTTTTCACTTTCAGTACAATATTCAATATTACATGAGATATTCAACACCATTATAAAATAGGCTTTGTGTTAGGTCATTTTGGTCAATTGTAGGTTAATGTAAGAGTTCTGAGCATGTTAGGGTAGGCTAAGCTAAGCTATGATGTTCAGTAGGTTAGATGTATCAAATGCATTTTCAACTTACAATATTTTCACCTTATGATGGGTTTATTACAGCTTAACCCCATTGTAAGTCAAGGAGCATCTGTATTTGATGGGCACCTGAAATAACCAGGTAGGTGTCTTATTTCCCAGGTTATATTATTTGGGAATAAGTTAGGCAACCTAACCTCAGGAAGGTCTCTTCGTGGATATTCAACCTGGTGTCCATGAGCACCTATGCCTGATTGAGATTTAGGGCCATGCAGAGATGGCCTTAGTAGACATGTGTGGGGAAACTCTTCCTCCTTCATTGTTATAGCTTTATTACTGACACTATCCATCCATTCAACACTAATATAATCTGCAGAAACTTTTGACGGCTCACAACCAGTGTAATAGCTATAGCATTTCAAATTTCATGACTCTTAGGCCTGTGCGGCAGACAAACTCAAAAAGCCAGATGGAGCTCTGAACTCACTATAGACTGCTTTAATCCCATTGAAACAGAATCACAATAAATTTTGTTTCATAGCCATGACATCATCCCGGAGACAGTGGACACTGACCAAGATTCTGCATGCCATTCTCTGCTTTGCATTCCTCATTTGTATGAGCCACTTCCATCCTGTTTGCACAAGGCATTGATCTCATTTTAATAATATAATTCTGACAGATAGGATTTGGATTCCCAGAAAGCACATGAGGAAGTTTTGTCTCAGCTTGGACTCCAGCATTTGCGCCCCCAGCCACCTCCATAGCTTCCTTTGTATTGTCAGAATTCTTTGAATCCCGAGTTTGTTTTCTTCTTGTTTTTTTTTTTTGCCTCTGAATCTTTACCCCTGTTTCATTCTTTATGCTATCTCTGACAAATGAAAGTATCTCTAAGTTATATGATGAATATGAAATATTGGGTTCATGTAGCAGCTTGAGAACAAAATAATTAAATAAATAAAACCTCTACTCAATGACATGACGATCAATTTAGTGTATACAGAAAATAATTTTGAAAGATAACTGCATTATAACCTTTCAGACATTATGTACAGTCATGCTCTGATTGCTCGGCTCTCTTTCTTGCTACCACATTGTCATTCTTTATCACCATCCTTTTTGTTTTCCTAGCTCCTTTGAGCAATGACAATCATATTGAAGGTGAAGAATAATGAAAAGAAATGCTAAAAATGTGACTGTCTGTCTGAATGTCAACGACCATTTCCAACCACTGGAGACAGCCATTCTGACTGCATTTGAAATTGACTCAGTGCGGCCTCTTGCTGAGGATTTGGGGCTGCCAATTTTTCTGCACAGTAGAAGAGGAGCCTAGGAACTAACACTGATTTTTCCAGATGCTTGTAAACTTAGTAGAAATATTTATAAATTTGGTTTAAATAACTAGTATTTTTATAAGTATCAGCTCAATTTATTTAACCAAAATGTCTTAATAATAATGGGCCTAGAAATTAATGGAGTGACAGGGAATATGGAAATTGGTGAAGTTGGCTGAAAACCACATTCTCCAGAAAAGTTATCTTGTGTCCATTCATTTATTCACTTACTACTCTACAACTATTTGCTTGTATAACCACTAAACTTTCAGTCTTATTAAATACTAGAGTCTAATGTGATGAAACTTTGGAAATGCGGGCATACAAGAAAATGTCTGTAAGAAAAAAAGTCCATACAAAAGTAAAAGTATAAAAGTAAAACAGAGAATCAGTAACTTTGAGGATTTCCATTATTATTACCTTTAACTGGTACCAACACTACAGGTTAATACAGACTTTTTTCACTTAAATTGTGTTGACTACCACCAATTGAATGAATGTATGTTTGTGTGTATGTCTGTGTGTGTGTGTGTGTGTGTGTGTGTGTATGCATGAATAAATGCAGAATGTTATAAATATGTTGATTTAATCATTAAAAAACATTATACAATCACCATTGATGGTCATCTTTTGTATTTCTACTAGAAATTTGAAAGTAGAAATTATACCATTATGTTTGTTATTACTTCCTTTTAACTTGATTGAAGTCAACAGGGGATTTTCTTCCTGACAATAATCTCCAATGATGTCAAGGAAGATGGTAGAGTTAGGGAAAACGCCACTGGGATATTCCTTCTAATGTCTCAAGCAAAAGCATAGAAGATTATTTAATCTAGGAAGAAAATGCCTTCACTGCCTAAATAAAAACGTTGAAGACATTTAAAATTACAGTAGAGATTTCTACATAATTCACGCTGAAGGAGCAGGATTAAAAATATCTGTAACAGCTAACCTGATCTCCAGCCCCTAACTTGGTATCACTTGACTAAAATACAAGTATCAGCAAGTTTGATACTGAAGCTGAAGACCCTTACTTGGCCCTTTGGTAATCTGACATCCTTCATGTTGTGAGTTGAATTATATCCTTTAAAAGGATGTTGATCATGCTTTTAAAGGGACTGTAGTAAAAAAAAAAAAAGTGTTGAAATATTAACCTTTTGTACCTGTGAATGTGACCTCACTCAGAAATAGGATCTTTGCAGATGATCAAGTTAAGTTAAGGTCATTAGGATGGACTCTAATCCAATCTGGTGTCCTTTCAAAAAGAGGAGATTCGAACATGCAGATAGACATACACCCAGGAGAAATGCTAGGTGAATATGAAGCAGGGTGAATATGATGCATCTACAAGCCAAAGCCGCCAAAGATTTCCAGCAAACCACCAGAAGCCAGGGGAGAGACATAGAACAGATTCTCCCTTGAGCCCTCAGAAGGAATCAAGCCTGCTGACACCTGGATCTCAGACTTCTGGCCTCCAGAACTTCGAGGGAGTAAGTTTCTATTGTTTAAGCCACTCAGTTTGTGTTACTTTTTATATTAACCCTAGCAAACTAATACAACCACAAAGCCAACAGTGCTAGTCAGCTTTGCTCTGATAGCAAGCAACGCCTAGGTCTCAGGGGCTCTAGGCTGTTCTCTGCTCTAGGCTACAGTTCTGTTCCACATGTTGTCATCTTCTGGATCCCAGGCTAAAGAAGCAGCTTCTGTCTGGGACATGCCATTCTCATGGGGGAGGGCACAGGTGAGGGGCTGGTGGAAACTTTTAAAGCCTCTTAAAGCTTCTGCCTGATTATGGTGAATGTGGCTCACTGAGCACATTCCGTTGGCTAAGGTGAGTCACCTGGCAATGGCAAGGATGTGGAAACTTCTTACAGAAAACATGGTGAGGGAGTGAACAATTGAGAAGTACCAAACAAAACACACCACTTCTTCAGCAAGAGTTGAGGGAAGGCCTACCAAAACTCTGGCCCCAAACTCACGTGTATGAAAGTGGTGTGGTATTATGAAATAAATTATTACAATGTTCAGTCTGTAGATAAAATCTAGATGGAGTTAGGACTTAGACTTGACTTTCAACACTGAAGTGACATATCTATTGAATTAAGTGAAAAATACAAGCCTTATAATGTGTATAAAAGAAAGAATAACTTTTGATTTTCTCATTTTCCTCTTTTCCTTTCTCATTTGTAGTTAGTTACTTATGACTGGGACCAGATAATTGACTTTTTTATTTCCTCGTATGTCCTGAGATTATTTTCCTAATACTCAGATAACAAGACCTGAAATGGATTTTATGCAGGAGACACATAATGGTTTTTAGAAAATAGCAGTTATCTATTTTCAGTGATAAGAGCAGATATGAGAGTTATGGGGAAAAAAAGGTAGAATTATGCTGTTAACCAATTCATATCATCTCTGAAGACAAGAGGCAGCAGAAACAATGTTGCAGAAAGTGAGACTAGTAGAACACAGTGGGACATAAGATAATTACGGAAAGATGAGAAGGAATACAAGAGATGTCAAAGCAGACGTGGAAAATAGAAGTACCTGATTAAAAAGAGAGAATAAAAAAGCAGGTTGATATCAGTGGCATACGTGAAAAAGAAACACAGACGCTAAGAAATAACTGAAGTAGGAGACAGCAGTGTCTCTCTTTATCTCAGGTAAATCAAACAAGCACAAGCACTCCAGTCTACAGGACATAATCTCGCTGTTTCATATCTTTCGTAATATAGAAACTTCCTTAGGCCCTTCCCATGTCAAAATTAAAGACAATTTATCTAAGGAATTAAAATCTGGAAAACTCCAACTTCTCTCTCATACTATCAAAGTCAAAAGACAGTGGAGTGGTATTTTAAATATTCTCTTAAGAAAAGAATGTGGTGCAGGCATGCCAGGCCCAGCTTGAGATGCTGTCACCATGTAAAGTGTAGTCCCACATATTTCAGAAAATGTCTTCCAAAAATTTACCTTTAAAGATGATTTTCAGATTTTTAATGATTGAATAAAAAAAATGTTAAAGATTGAATTTAGAAGTTACCGTGGAAAATACATATAAAGAATATTGAAATCAGTTACCTAATTTAGAGATAAATGAATAATCCTATGAATTAGATTGTAAAACAAGAACAGTATACTTAGGAGGGAGGGTAGAAAGAAGACATTTGCTTTTTCTAATTATACTAAAAATACAAAAGGAAAAAGGACATCATCATATGTAAAAAGATAATAGAAATAGGAAAAGGAAAAGGAAATGTACTTCTCCAAAAAAGCATGAAACAGATGTAACAAAACCCAAACATTTTATATTGATACATAAAACACATAGAATCTTAGACTGTTTTTATTTAAAAGGCCCAGTGATTTGTTGTTCTTAGAATATGTGCTAGGTATAATGAGGTAGCAAAAATGACAGTAAAATTAAAAGAAAAGATATGTGAAGAGGATGATGACAATATGATAAAATGTGTAAATTATAGTGAGTATATGCATAAATAGCAGCAAAAATTGTGTGAAACACAGAAAAGGAAAGTTAGAAGATTTTAAACCCACCTCAATCTACCAAGGATCTAATATAAAAAAAATTAAATACGTGGAAATATAAATAGTACATTAAAAACAGTAAATATTACGTTACACAGCTCATTTTGGGAACTGGAAGCTTCCAAAAGTATATTTTCCATAGAGCAAATGTGATCTTAGATCTCTCACCAGATAAAGTATCATAGTGCAAGGACTGAAAGGGAGAAGGACAACTAGAATTAATGGAAATACTTGAGAAAGTGACTAGAAAGTTTTGTATACCTGTAAATACATATATACACACACAAACTAATTGAGTTCTAACAATGAAAACTAGATGCCTTTCAAAGTCACGATGGAAAACATGAATTTGATTATATATCACATTTTTCTGATAAGCATTTAAATTTCTTTCATAGTATATAAAATGGTATAAGAAAACATAACATTCATATGGGTAAAAAATTGGCATTGTTCAAAAAAAGATAACTGTATAGAATCATTAATAAAAAAACCTTACTAGTATATTTAAAAGAAGATTTGAATAAAGAGAGAGATAGCTGATTCCTTGATGAATCTCCCTGGCTTGATCTTTTCCCACATATATGTTTTTTTACCCGTATGTAGTTTTAAGAATACAGAGAAGTGTGGAGGAGAACGATTAATACTCATAAGCAAAAAGCCAACATTTTTATGTGGATAAAGTATAGACATTCCTTTTAAATTCAAGAACAAAATAATAATGATGCCCACTGTCACCTTTCCTATTTACTAATGCAGTTTACAATACAGTAAAAGAAAGGACTGAAAAATCTGCTCCAAATTGGAAGAAACTAATTCATTGTCCATAATAAGTGAATGGATAAACAAACCATGGTACATTCGCACAATGAAAAACAGTAGAAAGGAATGCACTACCAAGCCATTCGAGCAAGACGTGAAGGAATCTTAAACGCATATTTCAAAGTGAAAGAGACCAATCTGAAAAGGCAACCTGCTATATGATTCCAACTATTAATATATCACATTTTGGAAAAGGCAAAACTATAGAGACAATAAAAAGATCAGTGGTTGCCAGGGGATTGAGGAGAGGAAGTGGAGTACAGGGATTTTTAGGGCAGTGAAACCATTCCGTATGAAACTGTGCCGGTAGATTACATGACATTACGTGCTTGTCACAATCTATAGAACTGCATAACACAAAGAGTGAACACTGATGTAAATAATAAAGATTTAAATAGATATTTAGTAAGTAGATTTTAGTTAATAATATTGTGTCAGTATTAGTTTATTATATAATTGTACCAAATGTGCCACAGTAATACAAGATATTAATAGGGGAACCTGCGTGTTTGGGAGAGAGGGGAAGAGAGAGGGCATATGGGAACACCCTGTATTTCTGTTTAACTTTTCTGTAACCCTAAAATTGTTTTGATAAATAATTTTAAAAAACACAAAAGGAATGATATAAATATAGGCAAAGTATTAGTATAATTGAAATAGAATTACTTGCAGGTATTTCTAATTTTTTCCATTTATTTTTTATACATAGTGTTTTTCTATATGGTACTATAATTTTTCCATGACAGCTAATTTTTTATATCTTCCATTAGATTTATTCTTATAATTTTATTACTTTATATGTTATCCATTTTCTGGTCTGGAGCTGGTTAAGTTTATTTAAATTTTTAAATATTATTACATTTTTCCAGCTTTTCTAAATGTTTGAGGCACAATGGTTGGTTTTCCTTAGTACCTCAATGTGCCATATTAATTGCAAGTTCTCCAAGTTTGTATTAATTTATTTTTTAATTGACAACAAAACTTGTATGTATTGTGTACAAAATATTGTTTTGAAATATATGGTAACTAAGTTTTTAAAAAGAATATTTGATAGTATTGCCATCAAAATCTCAAAAGAAGTTTTAAGAATTCAGTAAAAACTTCTAAATCATTTGAAAAATGAACAGGTGAAAAAAATCAAGACATGCATTAAAGAACAGCAATAGGGAGGAAAATACTTGCCAGATATTAAAACCTATAATAAAGCAATAATATTTAAGACATTTTGATATTTGTAGAATATTCCTTCAAGAAGGAATAAATCTGACAAAGATGAATAAATTTACTAAAAATGGGTAGAAAAAGGAAAAATTATTAAATATGTCATACTGGAATGATTGGTTAGCATTTTGAAATATACCAGTCACCAAAGTATACTCCTTTAAATAGGAGCAGTGATTGTCATCTGGGTGGAGGTGGGTAGGTGGGTGGGTGGAGAGGTGTGGAGTAATAGTAAGTGTTGTTTGCAGGATCATGCTGCATTCTTTGCTGGGTACAAGAAAAAGAAGTAGCTTTACAGCTACCATTGAGTATGTGAATTTTAATTTGTTTCTGCTTGTGTGCTGAAGGAGAATGAAATGTCTAGAAACATCAAATTAGAGGGTTAAATATAAAATATCAAATTAGAGAAGAACTGGCAGAAAATAAAATAGTTCAATCTATGGAAGAATGATAACTTTTTCAACTCCTAAGGGATAATAGGAAGAATGAAAATATGTTAATTTATACAAGTTTAAAATATCCTTATGATAAAAAATAGTAAAAAAAATAAGATAGACCACAACATATTTACATCAGATATGACACAATTTAATATCTCTAAGATATTAAGGATGTGTTCAAGTTATGAGAAAAATATTGAGACTACAAAAGATAAGCAGGCAAGTGACATGAGCTGACAATTCAAAAGGGGACTACAGTTGGAAAACGATAATATAAGAAATTGTTCATACTATCTAATGATAAAAATGCAAAATAGAGAAACATTAGACAACATATTTAAAAAAATTGATAGCTCCCTGTGCTGATAAAGTTAGGTAGAATTGGTATGTATATTTTAAGTTGAAACAGCTTAATTTAAAAGTAAGGTAATTGGGTAGATAATAGGTATTCCCTGCATCTTAAAAATACAATGATGTTTCTGAGAGTTTATTGAAAAATAAATTTGTAAATGGCCAATATACCAATTTTTTTTACCCCAGTGAGAGAGTGAGTTACAGATTGGTGTGAAGTCTATATTATATACAAAGCTGCCACAGAGTGCATAATCTCTGTGTAGTTAAACAGAGAATATATCAAAGGAAGCTGGTCATGGTGGCACATAAAAATGGTGGTTTGTTTTTGTAATATTTGTATCTTTATAGCTGTGTATGTATGGGAAAATTACTTAGTTTTTTTTTTCTTTTTAAATGAGGATAAGGGTTTGCTCTTGTTATAGGAACCAAGATAATGATCATGGCAAGATCGCAGTAAATTCCAGATTCTGATGTCTCTTATTTATAGTTGGAATTGGCCCTGCAGTCACCGGAGATTATTAAATCTTAAGGTTATGACTCCACCTGTGATGTTTTAATAGCTCTCTTCTTGACTCTTCTATTGGCCTAAATTAGAATTTCTAGGAGATAAATCCTTCCATTAACTGACAAGGGGTTCATATATTTGCTGGTGAATTTTGAAGCCCTTAGTGGGCATTTTAACAAGATTTCTAGCTAGAGAGTTGGTATAACAAAGGCTTTATTCTCTGAGTTACCAAAGGTTTAGATCACTGGTAAAAGCTAATCAAGGGTTTTTCTTTTCTCATGTAGCTTTCCATCCTCCATATGCCTAGAAAAAATTGATCAATTCACTGAGACTGCTAAAGTTGTTGAAGAAGCTTCTTGTCCAGAAAGTATCATATATTTTTAATTTTGAAAATTTATAAAAGCTCTTTCTTGGGCAACTAGGAGTGGCATCTTTTTTTTTTTTCTTAGTGAGCTAAGAAAAGTTCCCTGTATTATTTGCCTTTGACTCAGGTTAGACTACTCTCATGAATCTCCTTTGTTGTTAATAACTTGGAAGATGAGTCCTCCATTATAACTGGCTCAAAAATCCTTTGAGAAAGAACTCTCACCTACACAACTTCTGCTATATGACTTTTTCTCACTTATTTGCTAGTGAAGTGAGAGACATTTCTAAAGTGATTAACTGAGACTTTAGGAAATGACAATGACCAATTTTAATGGACTTCAGCATAGCTGTAGTCCTAGAAAATACCTTTACCCTAAGCATCATAGATTTTTTGGAATCCCAGTGTCCTTCTCTTTGAAATAAAATGATATAAACTGACTTTGGAACTATAGGTTGCCTCTCCCTCTTCCTAACACATTCTTGGTGACTTTTCTCCAATAAAAATGTTTTCAAGACATAATAATTACAGTAAATCTTTTCAACAAACATATACTTCTTTCCATAGAGTAATAATAATACCCATATATTATAAACAGTTAAGGTTATTTAATCGACAAATTTGGTGAAACAATTTTATATGCTGATGGGTTATCACAATGTTGCTACATACAAAATATATTCTTGCACATAAATGCTTGCACATACTTAGTTGAGATTATTTGTAGAATAATTATCTAGAAGTGAAAATCTCCATCAGATTATGTATATACATTTTAAATTTTACAGATGCTGTAAAATTGCCCTTTAAAAAAATTACATCAATTTAACATACAGCCAGCAGATGATTATTAGCCACGTGAATCACTTATCCTTGTTCTTTATCAATTTTTCCATGGAATAATTGATCTCTTACTTTAATATGTATAATTTTTTCAATTATTAAGGAAATTAGCACTTTGTCTTTGGTTGCACATATTATCTAGGCTTTTGACTTTGTTTACAGTACAAATTTTTTTATTTTTATGTGACCAGATTTACCAATCTTTTTTTCTTGTTGTTTCAATCCTTTTTGTTTTTAAGGTACTACATTTTGTGTCCTGATTGGAAAGAAATTCTTTACTCAAAGATTTTATGAGTGTGTGTGTGTGTGTTCCTCTGGGACTTATTTCATGTTTTTCATACTTAAATCTTTGATTCTTCTGGGATTTATATTTTGCGCAAGGGGTGAGATAGGATCCAGCTTACTTTTTAAAAAAATGCTGGTTGTTTTAGTGTCATTGATTGTCCAGTGATATGGGATATTAGCTTTATAATGTATCTAATTTTTATCCATATTTGTGTATAATTCTAGTGTCTCTATTCTATATCATCAAGCTCTAGGTTCCATCTGTTATATCAAGCCACTTTAATTGCTATAACGTTCTTTCACACATGGTAGGGCTCATTCCCATTTATTACTGATAATATGTGCATACATGGAGAAAAAGGTGGAGACTTATTAAAAACTGAGGGGGGGTTTATAGTTTACTAAACTATAAATTCTGGAACCTAGTTTTTATTTTGAAAATGGCTGCTGTTGGTCATCAATCCCTAAAACATCTTTTGTGATAGAACATCTCATATATTATATTTCTTCATTTTTTCTTACAACATTGTGTATTACCCATTTTGGAAAACTGAATCTCTGGGATATTGGGACTCAAAGATTTTATGAGTGTGTGTGTGTGTGTGTGTGTGTGTGTTGTGTTCCTCTGGTACTTTATTATTTCATGTTTTTCATACCTAAATCATTGATATCAACTACAAAACCTCAGACTCCTGCTTTGGGACACAAATTCAAAAGGCTAGTATCAAGAGAAGCTGTATTTTTAGCATTCATCTGAGCATCAAGACTCCCTACAGAGCAGGGAATACTGAGGAATGCCCACATTATGGCTATGTCAAGACAGAAAAACAGCGCCCTGATTCGAGATTTTTTTGTTTTGTTTTGTTCTGTTTTACACTGCATGAGACTGGCACTATGACTTCATGGTGCCTTATGTGAACTACAAGCTAGCTGTATTCACAATATCAAGAGTCTTAAGGAAACTTAATAATGAATGAACTTGTACAGGTGACTTTCAAATACATTCAGCTATTAGCCACCTTTTGCTAAAGTCTTATCAGTTCTTCAAGGCAAAATCTGAAGCCACCTTTTTCCAGAAGCATTCTCTGATCGCTTTGGTCAGATATCATCTTTCCCTCCTCTGTTTTCCCATCACTAGTGTAGCCTCTCTGTTATAGTTCTGATCTCTCCTGCCCTGTGTTCTAGTATCTGTTTCCTCCCTTTGATTATAAGTGACTTAAGCTGGGTTGTCCCCGAGGCCTTGTTCATAATACTTACTCATTAAATCCTTTTCTGATTGAATGGAATTTATAAAATTTTAAACGTTTGGGATTTTATCAGGACTAGTGTATTCGTTTCTTGTGACTCCTGTAATAAATTACCACTTAAAATAAAAGAAATTTATTCCATCACAGTTCTGGAAGCCAGAAGTCCAAAGTCAGTATCAGTGGACCAAAATCAAACTGGGCTGCTTCTTTCTGGAGGCTCTAGGGGAGAATCCTTTTCTTACCTCTTCCCGTTTCTGGTGGCTGCCAGCATTTCTTGGTTTGTGCTGCATCACTCCAGTCTCTGTCTGCCTCTGTCTCACATTGTCTTCTTTTTGTATGTAAAATCCCTTTGTTTCCCTCTTGTAAGGACTCACTGCATTTTAGGTCTCACCTGGATAGTCCAGCACACGACCCTTAACTTAATCACAACTTTAAATGGAGCCTTTTTTCATTTGCAGGTTCGGGGGATTAGGATGTGATATCTTTGGGAATATTATCTAGCCAACTACAGGTAAATAGCATCTAATCCAAGAAATCATATACCAGGAAATTTAACAATTTTTTTATGTTGAGTCTGTTTTCCTATTTTAAAGTGAAGTCCAAGGTAAAAGGCAGGCAATAATTTTAAGTGTTTTGATAAGTTTTGATAAAAGTATATGCCCATATAACCACCACTGCTATCAATATGCAAAACATTTTATTACCCCACAAAGGTTACTCGTCTTTATTCCCAGTCAATTCTCTCCTTCTCTTCCTCAGCTCCAGGCATTCACTGATCTGCTTTTTGTCATTTTAGATTAGATTTGTCTTTTCCAGTGTTTTACAAAAATGTAATCATATAGAATGCTTCTTCCACTCAGCACAATGCTTTTGAGATTCATCTATGTTGTTGTATGCAGGTAGATCATTCCTTTTATTGCTGAGTAGCATTTTGTTCATATATTCCCCTGTTGATGGACATTTGGGATGTTGCCAGTTTGAGATTATTATGAATAAACTGCAATGAACATTTGTATACAATTTTTTGTGTAGATATATGTTTGTTTATTTTTGCTTTCCTTTCTTAGAACCCACCTCCCCATTTGATTTTCCATGGCTTTAGGGAGCCTATGCCTTAAAATGTGCAGACATAGACAAACTTAGCAATAAATGTGGTGACAGTGTTTGTAGGACTTCCTGCCTTTCCTGTTTCTATATAGAGACAAAGCAGTCACTTCAAAGAAAGAATCCTACTTCTCTTTCAGTTAGGATGTAATCCTTCCAACTACTCAGGCAGACAGTAGTTCCATTGAGAAAACAAAATAAATTGGAAGGGATGTGAGAGCTTGGAAGTATAAGCAAGTAATTATCTGATTCAATCAGAGGGAGAACCAACTTTAATGGGGGTATTGCTTGCTAAATTAAACTGCAGGGAACCAAACGTGAATCTAACTTGAGATGTAACCAACTTTCTAAGCCACAGAAAGTTCAGTCTCAGTTAGTGTACTTTGTTCTCTCTTGCCATCCAACTCTTTAAAGAGTCCCTAGACAGATGGTGTTAATATGGAACCATCAATCAATCATATGGTTATTTCTGTTTTCATACTGCAAATGATTTGGTGGTTATTTGGAATATCAACAGTCAATGAATGCACACATATGATGTATCTCAGTGGTTGAGAGAATATCTGAGGCTAATCCTTGCCTAGTTCCTCACTTAGTTCTAACCCCAAGAAAGGTACTGAATCCATTAAAGTCTCTTTGGGAGGAGGTAGGTAGAATTGAATATTTTAGCTGCTATGGCAACAGGTGCCATTTACACCTGATGGCTTTATTGTCAGAGAAAATCTGCTCAGTAGCAGAAATGGAAACAAGATAGGAGAGGGGAAGTGAAACATGTGGTCCCAAGACCTCTGGCTCAACCTCTGTGCAGAGGATTTAATAATAGTAAAGCCAGAGTTCCCAGTGCAGGGAATTTCCATTCCCACCCTTAATTATATCAGCATACTGAGCCACAGCTAGGAAATTTTGAGGGATTCTAAACCACAGTGTTCTTGTTCAGTTTCCCCCTGATAGATAAAAGACAGAAACCTATATTAAATATAAACATCAGATATCTTTCTATCCTCTCAATAGCAACATATTGAACTATAATATGTAATACCATTGTCTCAACAATCCATTGATCAATACTAAAAACCTAGGCTTTGAGAGATGTGCCATAATTCTTTGGCAATTATGCGATCATATAACTAGTTAAATAAAAATTATTATTATCATTTTCCTTACTTCTACTGGTTGTGTTAAAGAAAACAATGCTTTTTCTTACTGCCTTTTTCCTTTCACTTTCTACCTCTTTCCCTCTTTCACTTTCTCCATATTCAAGTATGGCTGAATGCTAGGTGCAAAACAGATTTCAGGTTTTGGGGAACTTCTTTGATTCCATGCATATCATTTCAAGTTCTTTAAACAAGAAGCCTAGAAGTCCTGGATGTTGATAATGTTCCCTTAGTCCACTCTGCTGAATTGGGACGTGGAGAGTCTGAGGAAGCTACAAGTTGGGTGTCTGTGCCCAGCAGGGCAGTTACTGCTGCAGATTTCAGGTGGCCTTGCAGAATTCAAAGTTAACCCTGAGCTCGACTGGAAGAGCCATTATCCTATGAAGTAGAAAACATGGCAAATATAGAGAACATAATTTGGAGATTGGTTTGGCATCAACAAGATTTTTTAATCTTGACACAGTTTCTACGACACAAAAAGTCTGATCCCGGCTTTTTATTCATTTATGTATTCGTTCCTTCACTCATTCACTTATGTAGCACACAATTGTTTAATAACTTCTATGTTCTCTGTGGATATAATGGCAAGCAAAATCGCCAAAGTGTCTGCTCTCAAAGAGTTTACAGTCTGATGAGGAGAGAGATATTAATCAAATGAGTAGCATGCATTTTTAAAAATTTAAATCCTATGAAAAAACATACCATTGTGTTATAAGGGTATAAAACTAAAAGTGACAATTGAGCTGGGACCTGAATGTTGAATTGCCACACATATCTTTTTGAAATTTCCAGTTTCATATTACAATTGTAGCAGAATATGGTCTGCACACAGGTTGTGAAAAATAAATAATGATTTAATAGGGAAGAGAATTAAGGATTACAGTGCCTGCCTTTTCATACATAAGCTTTCTTAAGAGGGAATCCCAGCAGTTCTAGTGTCCCTTAAGAAAAGACTTAAAGCTTGAAACCTTGGACTGCATATAAGAAAGAAATTTGGACCATCTGGGTAAGAAATCATAAAAAAGCAATCTGGAGATATTGAAGATAAGGATGAAAGTTTGCCCTAGGTTGGGCTATAAACCTGTCTGTGGGGCAATAACTGAACAGGCTTCTTATTAGGCTCCTCTCTGGTTCTCAGGTGAGCCCAGCACCTGTTATGTGTCCCAGTCTAAAGATATCAGTAAAGTGGAAAGATATTCAAACTTCAGTGCTCAGAACACAGTTCTGTATAAAAGCTAGAGACCATTTTTTCCCTAGT
Source organism: Lemur catta (assembly GCF_020740605.2). Classification (NCBI taxonomy): domain Eukaryota; kingdom Metazoa; phylum Chordata; class Mammalia; order Primates; family Lemuridae; genus Lemur; species Lemur catta. The sequence goes on from NC_059128.1 coordinate 160,187,597, forward strand.
ACAAAGGAAAAGCAGGAACTAATCAGAAAAATGAGTAAACACAATCAAGGACAAATTGTTTTGGAAATAAACATAGGGTGATCATCACATGACTTGAAGTGGAAAGACTGGTATTAGAGCAGGCCAGTGAAGTATCTTTCTGATTCCATACATGAAATGTCAGCAAGAAGAAATAAGCTCAGAAGAGGGCACACGTTAGGAAATAAAGCTTGTCACAGAATATCTGATTCATGACCTAACATTGATCATCTTTGGACATACCTTGGGGATTTTTTCAGGGGTTACAACACTTCCTATGGAAAGAAGAGCTTGTGGGATTGATAACAGATTCACCTGAGGACCAATATTCACATTCCCTTGGATTTAATATCACCATCACTAAATGTTCCACCACTCCAACAGCCTTGAAATGATACCTGATACCTAACATATTATGTAGTGTTATTGCATGGTGATGCTAAACAAAACTTTAACACCAACCAAGAAACAACATGACAGGAGGATTCACCTTCTGAAGGAATTTATAGGTTTTAAGCATTTAAAAAATATATTCAGTTGATGCTGGGTTTTGCCCAGGTAGAAAAAGAACTTGTCAGCCAAGAAAAATAGTCTATTCCTTTCCATTCATCTCAGAAAGACTATGGAAGAGATAATAGGGAAGGGGTGACAGGTAGGAGAGAATTAAGAGTTATTGATCACCTAGAATATGGCAACACTGTGCTGGTGTTTTGTATCTAGCATCTCATTTAATTATCTAAATACACATAATTATTTCTCTTTTTTTAAAAATCTGTTAGGAAACTGAGGGCCAGAGATATTCTGCAACTTTCTCAAAAGTCACATATTTAGTAAATGATAGAACTGAAATTGGAATCCAAGAATGTTAGACTTCAAACTCCATGGCTTTTCTAAGCCTTTGAAGAAGGCAAGAGAGAATGTTTGGGAAAGATTTGAAGATTCTGGATTTTAAGATTGTAAGACCCTGGGGAAAAGATCAAAATGAATTTCTGATGGGTCAGGGACCATATAACAACCCAAGAAGATAAGAAATTGGTGTCAAGAACCTGTTAGTACAGAAATAGTAGAATGGAAACTATGAGCACTATTCAATGTAAAATCTTGAAATTCATTTTACATTTGCACAATCAAAAAATGCACCCGAATGTTTATAGCAGCACAATTCACAATTGCAAAGATGTGGAAACAACCCAAATGCCCATCAATACATGAGTGGATTAGTAAAATGTGGTATATGTATACCATGATGTATTACTCAGCTATAAGAAATAACAGTGATATAGAATCTCTTTTGTTCTCCTGGAGAGAGTTGGAACCCATTCTATTAAGTGAAGTATCCCAAGAATGGAAAAATAAGCACCACATGTACTCACCAGCAAATTGGTTTCCTTGATCATCACCTAAGTGCACATTTGGGAATAACACCAATTGGGTGTCGGACAGAGGTGGGGGGTGAGGGGAGGGGATGGGTGTATACCTACATAATGAGTGCGATGCGCACTGTCTGGGGAATGGACACGCTTGAAGCTCTGACCTGGGGGGATGGGGGGGCATGGGTAATATACATAACCTGAACTTTTGTACCCCCATAATAAGCTGAAATAAAAAAAAAAAACTAAAAAAAAAAAAGACAGAATCAAGTCCTATAGCCTTCTGGTATTATCCTTTAAAATAAAATCTAAATAAAGTAAAATGAACAAAACAAAACAAAACAAAACAAAACAAGGAATGGCATTGAGAAGTTGAGTGATCCAAGGGAAGAGCCCTTGAGAACTGGGTTCAGTTCTTGGCTCTTCCACTTATATGTCATGTGACCTCTCTCATATTTCCTCATGCATAAAATGGAGCTAATGATACTGTAGTTATTAGAGTAAGACTGAGATGGAAACTAGTAATATTCAGCATGAGGTGGACAGCGAAACCATCTCCAGGAGGCTTGGAAACCATGTAAGTTGATCAGTGTGATCAGAGGGTTGTGGATACTGAGAGAGAACCACAGGAAGCAGAAACCTAATCAACTGTCTTATAACTGGACAGTCTGGATAGAAGGGCAAAAAAAGTCACCAGTGCTTCTCAGTCCTGTCCAAGGGAGAGGACATTGCTTTTAGTTCTTCTTAGACTAAGAGCCTTTCAGCTTTGGGTCTTAAGGCCAATGAATTCCTTTTTACCTTATGTCATGCTCACCAAGTAACCCTATGACCATAATTTTTTTCTCTTTTTTATTTTTTTGTTTTGGACCTCCTTTTATGCTGAGAAGGGACATTTTGGCTTTTGCTCAATTTAAGGGCATACTCCTCCATTCTTATTGTATTAGTTATCTATTGCTGTGTAACAAATTATCCCCAAATTTAGCAGCATAAAACAACATGTATTTATTATTTTGCAGAGTGTATGGGTCTGGAATTTGAGCACAGCTTGACTGGGCATCTGTTAGGATCTCTCACAGGCTGCAGCAAAAATACAAGCAAGAGCTCTATTGTACAACATGATGACTATAGTTAATAGCAATGTATCATATACTTGAAAATTGTTAATAAAGTAGATTTTAAGGCTCCTCACCACAAATAAAAGATAAGTATGTAAGGTAACATATATGTTAATTAGCTTGATTTAGCCATTCTACAATGTATATATATTTCAAAACATTGTATTGTATACTATAAATGTATATATAATTTTTATTTGTCCATTTAAAAGATTAAAAAAGGTGTAGCTAGGGACTACAAGGTTCACAACTCAAGGCGCAACTGGGGCAGGATCAGCCTCCAAACTCTCTCAGTGGTTGTTGATAACATTCAGTTCTCTTGTGTCTGTAAGGCTGAAGGCCTCAGATCCTTGCTGGATGTTGGCCAGAGGCTGCCCTCGGTTCCTTGCCTTGTGGTGCTTTCCATCAAAGTAATCAAGGAGAACCTAAGAGAGAAATTACCAGCAAGAGAAAAGTCACATCTTTTATTACCTAGTAATGGAAGTGATATCACATCACTTTCGCAATATTCTATTTGTTAGAAGAAAGTCACTAGGTCCAGTCCACCCTCAGGGAGGAGATATCACAAGGACATGAGCACCAGGAAATGAGGGTCATTGGGGCCATGGCAAAAGCTGCCCCATCACTCTTATCTATCTACAAACTGTGTAGCAAAGATAGGAGTCCATCATGATTACTGAAATTAATATAGATGACTACTCAGAAAAAATCTGAAGCCTCCTTTACTCTGTCAAATATCTCTCCATAAACAAAAAATTTAGCTGCTTATTTTTCAATAAATAAATCACAGCAAGTGAATCACCCCTTCTGATTTTATTTAGAGCACTGAAAAATCAACCACACTACAGTCTTGCTCTTTCTGTGGAGTCTGATATAGCGTTCTCTTTGAGTAGCCTACTTCTGAGCAGGCCCAAGTGAATAATGCAAGCCAAGGTCCCTTGACATATGGTTTTCAAAGTATATTTACACTCCATGTGGGTCAACAACCTTGATATTTGGCAGAGGTCTCTAAGCAGATGATGGAAATATTTTATCTCACATTTAATCCAACTCCCTTGTGCTGATATTTCAACTTAGAGTATAGGGGTGAATTGAGGAGAGGAGGGAAGAGTGCAACAAGGAAGGAATGAAAGGAGGGGTAGCAAAGAAGGGCAGAGAAATTTTTTGTTACATCTCAAGCTTTATAAATAATAAGAGCTTGGTTCTAAAAGAAAGCTTCAGCAGCAAACCTAAGAATTTGGGGCCTGAATAAAAAATTTATGTTAAACCCAGAATAATTCCAGTGGAGGACATGAAGTGACACATTTAACTTGTGCCTGCTTTAACAAGAGACTGAAGGGAAAGGTGTCTGCCTGTTTTGAATGTTTGTGTATGAGTGCCTTGCCATTTTGGTTCAGAGGTATAGAACCCTTTGTGTGTATTTCTGTTCTATTTACCACCAACAGTCAATAGTCAGAGCTATTGACTTTGAGCAATTCAGAGACTTTAAGCTTTAAGAAAAGATGCCATTTCCTTTGACTTTCATTTTGTGAAAAGTAAGGATGGTAATGTTATGTACTCAGTTATTTATCTGCTAGACAATCAGCACTCTAAGGCAGCAGTCCCAACCTTTCTGGCACCAGGGACCGTTTTCATGGAAGACAATTTTTTTGACAGATAAGGGAGGGGAAGGATGATTTATGGATGATTCAAGCACATTTATTGTGCAATTTATTTCTATTATTATTAAATTGTAATATATAATGAAATAATTATACAACTCACCGTAGATTGGGGACCCCTGTTCTAAGGCATACAAATCCTCAGAAGGTTTCTCAAAGAGGGCTACATTAAGAAAAGGGACTAATAATGGTTAAAGGGATAACATGGAATGGGCTGCATGGAGGTCCTGCTTGTCTCTGGATACCAGTTTGGAACACAAGTATTGCACCAGACCAAATCCTGTTTTCATTCTGCCTTTGCTGCACAGTTGATGAAAGATCTGGAAGCACAAAGGTAGATCTTTTGGAGTGACTAATTTAATGTTTTTTTCTTTTTGAGACAGAGTCTCACTCTGTTGCCCGGGCTAAAGTGAGTGCCATGGCGTCAGCCTAGCTCATAGCAACCTCAAACTCCTAGACTCAAGCAATCCTACTGCCTCAGCCTCCATAGTAGCTGGGACTATAAGCATGTGTCACCATGCCCGGCTAATGGAGTGATTAATTTAAATGCCATTTTACTTATTTATTTTACATGCTAATTGTGTTATGGGAGGCCTTATAATGGCCACTCTTTTATTAATAGCTATGTAAATAATGGTCATTGTCTAGATTATGTGGTTTATCTATGAGAGTTTTGCAGCAGCCATTTTGCACCAGGCTCTATCCTGGTTCTGTGGGAGATAGGAGTCTATTGAGAGACTTTAACTGTCTTGGAAAGCATGAAATTAGGATATGATATAGAACTAAGAGCAAGGATTATGAAACGAATGTAATTGGGCTCAAATTCTAACTCAGCCACTTACTAGGAGTATGTCTTTGGTTATATTATTTAATTTCTTTTATTCTCAGTTTTCTCAGCTCCGAAATTAATTCAATAGCAGCAACTACATAACAGGATTATTGTTAGAACAAAATAAATTGATACATAAAGCTTTGAGTATAGTGCCTGTTATTCTGTAAATGCCCATCGAATATTAGTTATTTTGATGTTTTTCCAGCTTGTTCAATCTTGCCTCAATGTCCTCATCTATAAAATAAGCCTCATAGTATATACTTGGACAATATAACAGGCTAATCAGGCAACTCAAATATAATCACTCACACTTTTAAGGGGCTTTAAAAATGTTTGTGCTTATTAAATAAGAATTGTTTTCCAAGTTCAGGTGCAGGACAGGGTAAAGTCTATGTACTTACAAACATCCAGGAGTGTCTGAGAGAGATCTAGCAACCCTGTTGAGTTGTGCACCGTGTGGTCTTTGGAAACTGAGAGAAAGGACTGTGCTTCCTATTTGCCATGGAAAAATTACATAGTTTCCCATCCTGTGCTTTCTTGTTTGTGATAAAGGGATAACAAAGCATATATTATGGAGTTTCTGGGGAGATTATAGGAGAACGCATATTTAAAGGATGTGGCATATAGTAAACAGTCACTAAAAACCATCTTATTTTGAGATGAAAAGAAGAGGAAAAGGTAAAATACAGAAGGAAGACCATGGAAGAAGAGCATTGAACCCCAACATGGAGGCCCATTTACACAAATCCCAATGGTACAACTCACATCTTCCCAGAGCTAGGAACATCTGGGTGTATGTTGTGGACATACTCCTCAATTATGCTACTTTTCCTCTCTGTTCACCTTATATCTACCTGTTGTCTGTTGCCACAGCCCCTCTGCCTAACACCAGAAAGAGTTAGCTGGAGTAACTGGTCCAGAATCAGTCCTGGCATCAGAGGCAAGTAGGGAGGCAATTTTTCTCTCTGATAGTTCTAGAGGCTGGGTTTCTTTAAGCTTTGTGAGTTGGGGCATGAGCTACTTGACTATTTACTATCGAAATTATTTCTCATTTTTGTGACTAGACAATCACCTTCTTTGCTTCTGTGGATTATCAGTTTTAATTTTGGTCACATCTGAGTAGAGTATTCTCTCCTTATCTAATGTTTGGGGCATCTTAAACTAGAAAAAGTTTTAGAAGCCACTTGGTCCAATATAATTCATCCCATATATCACCTTCAAAATGGGCTTGACCAATAATTATCTAGCCACTCTTTAACCATTGTGTTATAATACCTTTTAAAATGCCAATTGCTTTGCCATGTACCCAATTCTCAAAGCAGAATTTGTGTCCCTATCCATGGTCACTTTGTGCTGTCTTTTTGGTTTCTGTGCCTTTGAGCTATGTTCTACTGAGAATGCAACTCTTTGATGGTCTTTGAAGCTTCATGAAGTAAGAAGGAGGAAAAAATGAAAAAGGATGTTCTCACCTATCAGCGGACCCTTAGACAGCTTGTTTTTCTATGAGTGACTATGAACATCAATGGTAATTGAAAAGAAACAATAAATTAATAGCCAGAAGCACATTCATGGGTCAAGGGATTAATTCATTTAGAGGAAAGGTTAATTAATTGGATGAGTATGTGATAAAGACATCTCAAGGAGATATTTTAATTGGCAATCATGTCACTAGTGAGAAGGATAAGAGAGAAAAGTGTGCTAATTCAGAGGATTTCAACTTGGTATTTTTGGTTGCGTTGAACTTGGACTCTGTGCTAAGTAGGATGAAAGAAAGAGATGTGGTTTCCTGAAGGTCTCTGAGGGGAGAAGCAGTGACATTCTGGCTGCTCGGCAATAGCTTATCGACCTTGTGCACAGGCCACATTCCTCATTTTCTCCATTGCCTATGGAAATTAACTGTAAAAATATAAAAATATGCTAGAATTCTTTTATGGATTAAAATGACTACATCGCATTTGTCATTAATTGCAGAAGAAAGATAGTCCCCACTGAAGGAATTTTAAGCAATGAAAGATGTGTATGGACACGGGGATCAATTTATAACATTTGTATGGAGAAGAAAAACCTGGTTAAGAAGACCGTATGCTAAAGATAGTTTTAAAAAATGATAAGTTAATGTCTGTAAAAATACTGATGTATTATAAACAGTAATTCTGATGATGTTTTTGAATAGACACACACATTTAAGAAAATACTATCAAGAAGGATGGTGTGGTTTGAACATGGCTTGTGTTTATCCCCACAAAACTCATGTCGAAATTTGGTTCGCGGTGTTGGGAGGTGGGGCCGAGTGGGAGGTGTTGGAATCAGGAGGGCTCAGTGCCATTCCTGGGGTATCCTGAGGTAGTAAATGAGTTACCACTTTGGTGAGACTGAATTAGTTCCTTCGGGAATGGGTTAGTTCCTGTGAGAGTGGGTTGTTACAAAGCTAGGATGCCCCTTTGGGTTATTCCTTTTTGCATGTGTCCCCTTTGACCTTCCCCCGTGTTATGATGCAGCACAAAAGCCCTCACCAGAAGCCGAGCAGCCGCCAGTGCCGTACTCCGTGTGCTTCCCAGCCTGCAGAGCTATGTGCTAAATAAACCTCTTTTCTTTATAAATTACCCAGCCTCAGGTATTCTGTTACAGCAACACTATGACAGACTAACAGAACTTTACAGTTTAAAAAGCAATTTTAATACATGTTATTCCCTTTACTTCATATAAATTGAGTTTATGTAAATAGTGTTATGTTGTATCAATTGTCAGATTACTCACCTCAAAATCTACTCTTCATTGCCCTGTTTGTGATACTGGACTGGATTTTGTAAATATCTCCTCTTTGTCAGTAGAGGGTGCTGGAGAGACGCTGCAGAGGAAAGGGGCTTCTGTTCCTGTTTTCTGTGTGCTGCTCTTGGTTGGCTCCTGTGGTGCACAGTCACCGGAAGTGTGCTAGACGCCCAGTGCCATTTCGCATACCAGCCAGTCCACCTGCACCCACCCAAGCAGGGATTTTCTGGTTGCCCAGCATGCATTTCCCTGCCCTCCGGCCTCAGGCCAGCGCTGTGGACCATTTCTTTTTCAGAACCCAACAGACTTCTCTGTCTACACCTTCTTCACAAAGTCTGTGTCTTAGCCTTGGAAACCATACTTCCAAATTCATTTCTTCCTTGGGTACCCTCCCTCCATCACAGGGTATTCTATAACATTCTCTTTCATTTTTTCTTAGGAGTTATTCTTCCATTAAAAATTAGTAATTCTTTATATTAAGTATTTCCTGTTCAGATTACTGTGAGGTTTCTGCCTTTTACCTGGACCTGATACATACCTCATGTAGCAGATGCTCTTTGTGTTCTGCCTCTATCCGCTGCACACACACCGTTCCATGACGTGCCCAAGGCATTCTACTGCAAACACCTGGGACTCTGTGCTAAGGCTCTGTCTTTGCATTTGCATAAGGACAGGCCAGGCATACTGTGTAGTTAACATCTCTGGGAGTAGCCTTCAGCCATTGACAGATGGAAGTTGGAGGATGCATAATCCAGCTTCTTCCTCATTAGGCAAAGCAACTCAGAGTCATGTTCTGCAATGACTCCCAGGGCTCCTTAGGAGATTGAGCCTCAGTTGTTCATAATGATTACCTGCTCAATGATACATCAGTTATCTACTTCCTTCTCCTTTCAGTCTCACTTCCCCACTCCCCAACCAGTGTTCCCTGAAGTTATCCTCTAAACAAACTATTTCACTAAAATTTGTATTTAGGACATGCTTCTAGGGGAACTCAAAACATCCCAGTCTCAGAGATGAGGGAACGAAGAGTCTGAAAACTGTCTTCTCCAAAGCCAAATAGTCAAGTAGTGAAGTTAAGAACTCAGTTCATCTTGGCCCAAGTCTCATTCTTTATATTTACTTCAGCAAATGTCATTATAATTTTAACTACATATTAGATAAATGCAGACCTGTTAAGTCTAGTCTAAATATATAAATCCTAGAGTATAGGTGCTCAAAAATAACCTTATTTATTTAGGGTATAAAAATTGACTCATTTAAAAGTGACTGTAAATGATTGCCACAGCAGCAACACAGGCAGCATTAAAATATAGAAACAATCTCTGAGAGAAAACTTTCTCTTCTCATTAGTTTTTATATGATATTTTATCATCAGTAGGCACCACCTCTCTGATTATAGATTATTAGTTATTGTCTGCAAATGTGATCAAAACAACATAGTGCTGCTCTTATGGCTTATATTTGGAGCTAGTTCTGTGTTGTAATAAAAAAGCTCTGATTTCTAAATAGAACAACCATCTATAACCAATACAAGGAACAATATTAAATTGGCTTTCCTTGGGACATACTGTCTGTAGTCTTAGGAGAGAAGCTTCTGTGGTTCCATGGTTCACAAGACCTACAACTGTGATCTGCTGTTGTAACCAACAACCATTCTTTTCCCAAGCTTAGCCTCATAAAACCAAGATGCACCAATGCTACCTTAGGAATAAAATTTGTCACAAAGATATCCCTAGAATAAACTGTAGAAGTAGAAAAGATGGCAATGTGTGGAGTCTATTCTAATTAGCAAATGATATGTCCATCTATTAGTGTGGGTTTAAAATATAGAGGAATATTTGAAATAGGAAGAAAATGATGAGTCTCCAAGAGGAAGGTTGATTTTTATGCACATCTTATTATAAACCTTGTAATTATATGCACATTCCTTCCTGCTTAAGACCTACTTCAGCCCGTGCTGGTTCCTTTGCCATCTAGATGAGAGTAGTAGTTCTCAAACTTTAACTGACATCAGAATCACCACAGATTGCTGAGCCCTACCCCGCAGAGTTTCTGATCCTGTAGGTCTAGGGTCAGTCTGTGAGTTTGCATGTCTGTATGTCTTAACAAGTTCCTGGTGCTGCTGCTGCTGCTGCTTAGGGAACTGCATTTTGAGAACTACTGTTCTAGAGCAGTATTTTCTCAACCCTTGGTGTATACTAAAGTTGTCTGGGGAGTTTTTTAAACATTACCAATGCTTGGGTCCCACCCAGACAAACTAAATCAGAATCTTTGAGGCTGGGGCCAAGAATCTGTTTCTGAAAAGCAACACAGGTGATCTGCTGGGTTTCGGAATCAAGAACCAATGTTTATCCCAGTGTTTATGACTGTAATGTGTACACAGATTACCTGATAATCTTGTTAAAATGCAGGTTTTGATTGAGTAGCTCTGGAACGTGGTCCAAGATTTTGCATTTTTAACAGGCTCCCAAGATGAAGCTGTTGCTGTTGCTCCACAGACCACACTTGGGGAACCAAGAGTTAGAAATGCTGTCTTCTTTATCCCTTTCATGTAGATGTGGTTTTTGTGAAAGTGAACCAGAGATATACTAAATGATTCAGGTCCAGGGCTCAAATATCTTTTGGGTACTAGAAGCCAGAGTCGACTATTTGATTAGGTTCCACAGGTTGTCTGACTGGAGCAGGAGGAGCTCTCATGACTCATTTTAGACAACAGGTTACCATGGCAACTTTCAGACATCTGTGTGTCAACCTGGGGGCTCCTGGACGTCACTGCCAGTCATAGCAAGGGGCCCCAGAGATGCTCAGAGCATTGGCCATGTGTCTGCAGCCACTCAGAGGACTCTGTGTTCCATGAAAGGTGTGGCTGAGTTTTAGCCCCTTCCTTAGCAGCATTTAACATTGACCCCCCTCCACCCCCATAATTAATTCAGAAATAATTCTCCCTGAAGATAAATACATCATAGTGAAGAATAAAGCTACCAGCTAGAGTTCAGGGATCAGTATTGGTTAAAAAAAATAGCACTGAAAGCAAGAGCACCAAAGGGCTAGGGCACTCTTTACCCTAAAGGGAATTCTTAAATGAAAATAGTGCCTTCAAGTTAGTATTTTGGTTCTTTACAAAAATAAAAAGCACAGACACTTTTAAGTCTCACTTCCTCCCATTTTATTCTTTATTGTACTCAAATATATCACATATGTATGTTCTATTTTTATCAGGCCAACTGTGAAAAAAACCAGAGGCTTAGCTGCAGCATCAAACTCCATCCCATTCCAGGTTCTCATCTCCATAGGGGAAAAACCCAGGATAGAAGGAAATAGTCTGAGAAGGCATAGTTTTGCCCTTAGGACACATTTTGCCCACCCAGCTGTTTTTTTCTAGAATGTATAGCTTATTTGATTCCCTAGAATAACAGGTACTGATGTGCCGGTCTGTCTCTGCCTCACTGGGCTGTCCTCACGCCTTTTATGAGCTCTTTATTCAGGGCCCTGTTGAATGACACAACCAAAGGAGCAGGTTCTTTCAGGACACAAGCTGCAGGGAGTGACATTTAGCTTATTCTCTCTGGTGGGACCTACTCACTCAATGGGATACCAGAGGAAGCTTTGAAGGCATCTGTGTGAAGTGGCGGGCATTTCATCAGCTCTGCTTCTAGCCAGAGGAACTATGGGCAAGAGAGCAAGACCATTTGCCACAGAGAAAGTTCTGAGGCTTATTGCTGGTAGTGCTCAGGGTTTCTGTGGCCTGGGGTGCTGAGTGTGACATATGTGTGTGTGTGTGTGTGTGTGTGTGTGTGTATGTGTGTATATATATATATGATTCTGAAGCAACAACAAATATCCATAGAGAAACTTTATGGGAGAAAAGTGGTATGTTTGTGGAATATATTCATGAGAGTGGATCTTTCAGTGATTGTAAAGAGTTTAAGATAAGACCTTACTAAAATTCAGATCAACATATCAGAAGCCATAATACTGTTTGGAGATAAGGTGGCTGGCAGCAGAGACGGCACAGTTTTCTACTCTGGTGCCTCCTCAACAACTTTTTTTAAAAGCTAACTGCTGACTTGATTGTTAACACTGTGATGAATACAGGGGATGTAGCATGAAAGCTAGACTGTGACCTAAGCAGAGAGGATGTCAAACATAGCCTGGGACACTGAGGGAGAGGGATGAAGGACAGAGGAGAGAGGAGAGAGCAGAGAAGATGATAAGGGGAGAGGAGGTTGGAGAAAAAAAGAAGGGAAGGGAGAAGCTGGGGAAGAGGAGAGTTGGGACAAGGAAAAGTGGAGGAATCAGGGAGGACGGAAAGAGGAGAGGAATGAGGAGGTGGAAGGCAGAGGGAACTGAACTGACATTTGCTTAGCACTCATTATGTGCCGGGCAGCACAGCTTTCACACAAAGTACTTCATTAAATCTCACAAAGACTCTAAAAATTAGATATATTTCGAAATCAACACTTAGAAGCATTAAATAACAGAGCAAGGTCACGGAGCAAGGAAAAATGGTTGGAAGCAAACATTCCTTTGTCTCCTTCCAAAATTCCTGCTCCTTTCTCTACATACTTATTTGAACCATTTGCCTTTTTCTTTTTTTTTTTTAAGAAGTAGTCAAAGGAAAGCCTTTTTGGAAGAGACTTTAATAGAGCTTCACATGTACCGAGGCTCTATTTTCAGTGATGGTGGTGGTCTAAGAGAAGACTACATTTGGAACATTACAGAGTTAAAAAAAAAAGACATAAAAGCAATGTCTTAAAAAGATGACCTTAGAAAATAAGCTACAAACTCCATGAGAAGAAGTAGCTTTAGGAAGAACTATCTGGAGCAGGCTGTTTTCATTGTTATGGATAAAACCGTAATCTTGACATTGGCATTTCCATTTCACACAGGAGCTATCCATAGCAATCGTCATCCTCTAACCAAATAGTTATCTCGCTTCACATCCAAATACGATTCCTCCTTACCTGGGAGGAACTGATCAATTTACGAGTCTTCAAAAGGCATTTTCACTTTTTTTTTCCTCCTAGAAAATCCAAATGAAATGAGAAAACAAGGACTTACAGCAAATCAAGAGGTACTGGTGGTGCATGGCACGTAACAGACAGCCAAGCATTTTTAGTTGAAGTAATGAATGTATGTTCATACTCTCTTGGAGAAAAGTGATTAATCACTTTAATGAAAAAAAATCACTGATGTGTTCCCACAAATAGTATTGCACAAACTTGTCAGTTTTAATTGGTTTGATTCTACCTGGTCCATCTTCCCAGAGAACCAAATTATTATCTAAGGGATGACTACACTGCTTAGGACAATGTCTCTAGAGTTTGTTTCTTGGAACATCCATATTATTAATAAGATCACTTGGGGACCCAGCTCATATCTTAGGGGCCAGAGCCCTAAATCTCTATTTTAATAAGATCTCCCAGAAATACACTATTTGAGCTAAAGTTTGAGAACTACTATTTTAGGGGTTAACCAGACTTCTTTATTATATAGTCACAGACTCAGCGCTGTCATTAACAGAATTTAGATGCTGGTCCACTTATATATAAATTAGCTAGTACTCATACTTGTGCTTCTATAGATTCTAGACCAATATTTCTCAATCATTAATGTATGTAAATTACCCAGGGATTTTACTAAATGGTAGATTTAGGTCCCACCCAAAGGCGCTGCCTGGAAGTCAGATTCTCTGCATTTTAAACATGTACCCTGTGTGGTTGTGATGTAGGCATTCTGCTAACCTCATACCCAATGCAGAGCCCTTCTGGAAAACACTATCCTGTCAAATAGTCATGCATTCTCTAAGAGGATACTTTCCCTATTGGGAATAAACAATAAACTCGATTTTAAGTAGGTTTAATTGTCAGAAATTTCTTATTGAATTAATATAAAGTTTCCCATAATGTAGCTGTCTGGTTCTCTTAATTACAACTGCATAGAAGACTTTAGTTCTCAATGTAAGTTTTAAGAAAATAATCCTGACCAAAAATATAACTTCTTCTGTTCTCTCTGGATCCCTGGCTTGGTCTTTCAGCAGAGGGTGTGTAGGAGAGGAGAATACAGGGACCCAAATATGCATCCCTGATGAAAAGACAAGGGCCTCTCCTATTTGCATAGCGACAGTGTTTAGACAATCAAACATCTAGGAAAATGTGGAATTCTCACTTCCTAGAATAATATAATAACACACATAAACACAGTAAAACAAAATATCATTCTGTGCTGCCTGGATATTGGAGAGTCCTATTTATCAGAGTGATGATGAGAAAATCAGCTAATAAAGAATAAGATGGGGCTGGTTCAGATGAAGCAGGGGCCCTCATGGAAGAAATCAATGGGAAGCCTCCCTTCTTCCAGGTGGCTGCTGGTTCTTGTCCAGCTGCAGCTGCAGGCAGGTTAGAGAGCCGGCTCTTATGCCTGCTGAAGTCAGCTGTTAGGAGTAGATACAGAGCAAGTGACTGGATAGAAAAATATGGGCAGGTTTCCAGTTATTTCAGTGGGATGTCCCCATACCCTCAGAACTTAGCTAATTTGTTTCATTTGTTCACTTACTTTGAAAAAACCCAAATATTTTATTCACTAATTTTGAAAGAAATTATAATACCTTTATATATTACCTATATGACCCTTGAAAAATATGAGTTTGAACCATGCAAGCCCACTTAGTCTTGGATTTTCTCCTGCCTCTGCCACCCCTAAGACAGTAAGACCAACCCCTCCTCTCTCTCTTCCTCCTTCTCCTTAGCCTACTCAGTGTGAAGGTAATGAGGATGAAGACCTTTATGATGATCCAATTCATAAAATATATTTTCTCTTCCTTATGATTTTCTTAAAATGATTACACTTAGAATGATTACAAAGGCCAGGATGAGCAAAAGGAGGAGTACAAATGAATAACGGAATCTAGAATGTTGCCCTTGCTTCAATTTTCCTTTGAACTTATGGAAAGACTGAATTTTGGAGATGGAGGAGTGAGTAGAAGGCATTGAGTCTTGAGTGACCTGCTTTATAGACATGTACTGTGTTCATTTTTTAAATAGAAAATGACTTTTCTCTCTGCTGCTCTAGCCAGTTTTAGGATGCAAGATTCATACAATATCAGAAGCCTTGGTTTGTTTAGATGCTTTTAATGATACAAGTCTCAGATTGTTTATTCTTTGTGGTGGGAAATAAAAACTGGAGGAATCCAGAATGTGAACTCAATATGTCCTCCAGGAATATCTGGGGTGACTAGGCCCTAAATGTTCTTAAACATAAAATAAAAACTGAAGTGAAGGTGTTTCAATCATTGCCAAAGCCAGCACCTGAATCTGCATGTTGGTGTGAGGTGGGTTCTAGACGGTGCCAACATCCTAATTGTGTTTCTCTGGAGCTTTTCTCCCCTTACCAAATAAGAATGAAAACAACTGTTCTGCATAGTTTACAGCATTTTGGGGAGGTTTAAAGAAAAAAAGGTAAAGTGCTGACCCATTGTAAGCTGTTAGCACTCCCACAAGTCAGAAGTCAGAAGACTTGGCTCCATTTGGGAATTTCCACTGGTCTACCAACTTTCCTAAAAGAAAAGCACTGGGGAAGGACACACCCAAGACTTCGTCCTTCACTTTGAGCCCAAAGTGGCTCAATGTAGAAGTGATCTCATTTTCCACAGACCAATTTTGGGTTCCTGAGCAACAAGGTGTGATGCCTGCAGGAGGGACATTTCTGCTGGCACTGTGCAGGCAGCCTTACATCAGCTCATCAATACGAGTCAGCAAAGACTAGATGGAGCACTCTCTCCCACCATGCCAAAGCTCACGTGGTTGACACTCAGTCTGTGTTTTTATTTCATTAAAAAATATGACCTCACTTTTCTTTTGTCATCCAGAAGCATGAGGATATATTTGTTGCAAACTGCATGCAGATGAAAAGGGGGATTCCTTTTGAAACTACATCCTCTTAATAATAAATAATTTTTATCTACTATACATAACAGTAGTGCATTTTTTGTTAAAACAGCAAGCTTTTTTTTGTTACCAAAATGAAAAGAAAACATTCATTTCATTATAAATATTTTAAATAGTTTAAATACATATTTCATACCAAGTATATAAAAATAGCCTCTGTTTTTTTTTGATAAATAAAGACGTTTTCATTTACATGGCAAATAACGTGCGAATAGCTAACTGCTGGCCACCAGCTCTATTTGACTGATTGTCTAGGAGATGACATGCAGTGATAATTGTCCCTCTGCCTTCACAAAAAGAAAAATAGATCAGCAGGATGTGTGCACTCCCGAGGCCAACAGTACCATGGATATTGTTCAGGAATGACAAACAGGCACTCAGGAAAAACCTTTGCTGCACTTCACAAAAGCCACCTAGGACAAGACTAATCCACAAATTCTTTGTCTGGGACTTCTAGCTGCTCAGACCCTCAGGGTCTTTGGACTTTTGCCCAAGTCTGTCAAACAGACCAGTAAGTTAATACCTGTACAGAAAAATGTTTCTATTATGCTTCTAGGGTCTAGAGATTGTTTGCTACAATATGGAGGTGGTTCTGCCTTTCCCCGGCTCCTCACACTCTCTTCTGCAAGATTCCCCACTTGGCCCAGTCTTCACGCCCGCCAGAGGCAGAAAAGGCAAACTAAAGCTGTCATGCAGTAGTAGGTTTGAAATGGGCAGCTGCGTCATGTGCACTGATATCATACGTTTATGGCTTTGTTATCTTTCACTTCTGCTGTGCTTGTGACAACTTCCAGTGGAAAGTTCTCCAAGGGTTTTGTAGAGACTGATGCCATTCCTTCTTGGTTCCAAGATCCTGGCAAGTTTTCCAAACTGCAGGAACTAACAGGTCCCTGACTGAAGCTGCCCTCCTCCGACCTGCTTGGGAGAACTAGGTGCAAAGACGTTTCCGAAGAGGAGCAGACAGAGGACGAGAGAGTTGCTGAAATGGACTGCAGAGGCATCAGCGTAGTATCTGAATGTGGAGAGATGCACCGTAAAAATTGCAAATGACCTTCTTGGACAACCTGGTAGTGGGAAGGTGAATAATCAAGGTTTGGAGAATGATAAAGTTCACTGTCTGCAAGGTTTTGCTCATGAGCTCCAGTTCGTTGGGGGCTGTTCCCCGCAGAAGAGGGATCCACACTCCAAATATCTGAGGTGATATTACTGCGACAAAGTTGTGCTTGGGTATAAGCAGCCCCACCTGTTTGCAAGTGTAGGCAGGGTTGGTGTGTACTCCAGCTCGTTCTGGTCTGTAAGCTTTCCCTGGAGGGACACACAGAGGTGGTGTGCAGAGAGCAAAACCGTGATGGCTGCTGAGGTGACAGTATGTTTTCCAGAAGTTGCATCACATTCTTCATGTCTTTACCTAGCTGGGAGACTTCCTGAGTCAATGTTGCTACCTGTGTGGATAGAGTAAAGCAAAAGGCAATAGTTAGAGGTATGTGATAGTGCCTAGACTTCAGAGAAGTGAAGCAGGGAAGTGAGATTTCTTAGTAAGAAAGCCCGAAAGGCTGCTCCAACCAAGCCCCAGGGGTGAAATGGGTAGGCTGGGCATCTGGATGTATAGACATCCTGATCTAAAGCCATCCGCATTTTGAAGGAACCTAGTGAAACATAAGTAGTCTTAGATTCTTAATCAATGATTCGGGGATTCTTAAACAGAATTGGAGATGTGGATTCTTCATCTCTTAAATGCTGATGCTAGCTTTTGCCTCCTCTGAGCTAATGGGATGCACAGTGGTACACAAAAATCATCAGATACTTCAAGTCAGTGCAGGGTAGCAGATAATTAATTATATGTTACGCGTTCAGCAGATTCAGCACTACCGCCTGCCCACGGTAGACACCTGGGGAATAGCAGCTCTCACTCTTGCCATTTCTGGTTGAGGTCTGTGCTTATCACGGGCCAGAGATAAAGTGGCCTTCAGTGATGGTGAGAATGAAGCAAGAGCTCATACCACATTTGCTAGGGAGGGAGTTCACAGAAAAAGGAAAGCTACGGATTGAGAGTTGGAAACAAATAAAAAGACCTACGAGGTGGATAAGTACAGATAAGCACAGTGAGGCACCTGAGAGTTTCTGGTATCCATCAATGAATACCCAAACTCATGGAATTATAAGCCAGATTGTGCTGGATGTGCTTTTTCAGTTTTCTAGGTGACATATTTAGCTTTCATCAGGAGACATGGCCCCCATACCTTAAGAACCACTGAAGAGTCTTCACTTTACACTTAATATGAATAATAAAATTCATCAGATAATTTATTTTCCTAATAAACACATTAATATTTTAATCATGGAGAACACCAGAAGATTGAATTAGACTTAAATCTGTCTTTTCTTAAGTATTTGTATTCCTCAAATTGAGGAAAACTTGTATTTCAGAAAGCAGGACCCACATATATTTTCTAGTCTTTGGTTAAAGTCATAACACTAACATAATGTTGTAATATTTTGCCTTCATTGCTATAACACTTTGTATCTTATTTTCCTTGACTTCATTTTACTATCATGAACCGCAAAACTCTAATAGAAGCTGCTGAAACCATTGGCTAAATACAATCAGAGAAAAAAAAGGGGCAATTCAACTTCAATGAACTGGATTCATTCAAGATTGCTGTTTTGGGCAGACTTTCTTCAACATTTTAGTACACATTCCTAATTCATCCAGCAACTCAATTCAGTCTACTTCCTGTGAGTGCATTCTGAAACTAATTTTCCCTGGCAGGCCCAACAGGAGGTAGCACTGCTCAAAGTCAGGCATTTAAAAAGGCCAGAAGGAGGTTTTCCCATGGTTCAGGCAACCAGCTGGTAACACCTGCCCTGAAATTGCCAGGCCAAAACTCTTTCTGCCCTGCTGGCAGCATGGAACTCAAGGGATTCAAATGAAAACTTGTCCAGGCTTGCAGAAGATCTAAACTTCTGAAGGCAAGATACCTCTTGGCCTCACATTTTAAGAAGTGAAACAATGAATTTGAGAAAAATTCAATGTACTTTGAAATTTTCACTACAGATTGTCAATTTCATCACCTGCTAAGCCTCAATTCTAAAACACATGGATCATACTTAAATCGGTATCACACATCTTTGCACTGCCTGCATTCACAAGGGTCCCATCTTGAACTGATTAGCTCTTCTATCAACATTTCAGAAGAGAAGGCAGCCACTAAATGAGACAGTTGGAGGGACACATTAACTATCCATTCCTATTGTCTAAGCTTAATTCTTGTATCAAACTCAGCAGGGCTACATTAGCTCAGTTCCCAATACAAATGCTTTCAGTTGGCCATTTATTGAGGATTGAATAAAGGCACAGTTTTTGAAGAACAATTTTGAGTATTAGGCATATCAATAATCATGGTATTCAATAAATGTTTGAGTAGTAAAACATGCCTTCAGGTACATTTTCCCTATTGAATCTACAAATAGTGCTGAGATAGGCAGGCATATATTACTACTTCCCAACCTATAAAATGGGGACACTAAGACTCAGAGGTAGAATGACAGTTTTAAGGTCACTTATTTCATGAATGACAGCCTTTGAACTAGAATTCATGGCTTCTAAATTTGCTACTCATTCTACTATAGTATATTATCACATGCAAAAAGAGTGCTTCAGAGAGAGTTGAGATTTGTGCTAATGTATTCAGAATTTGTAAAGAGCACAATGACTCAAACAAAAAGGTAGCTTCATGGCTAAAACTGTCTGAAATGTTAATTCAACATTAAATAAGTAAATAATGTCATCATTAAAAAAATAAGAGACTGATTAAACACAGTAAAATCTTTTCACAGAAAATTATATAAATGCAAAATAAAAGAAAAAAAAAGGGTTTGCCTAAGGGTAAAAACTGGAACCAAACAATATGTTAACAGACATATTTCTGATGAACTATTTTTCTAGCTTTCATAATAAAGTTATTTTCCCATGGTTGAAATACTTTTCTATAGTTACATTGTTTTTTTTTAACAGATATGTAATAACTGCACATATTTATGGGGTACATAGGATATTTCAATGTATACAATGTATAATAATCAAATAAGGACAGTTATATTCATCATCTCAAACATGCATCATTTCTTTGTGTTGGAAACATTCCAAATGTTCTATCTATTTTGAAATATAAATTATTCTTAATTATAGTCACCCTACTGTGCTATTAAACAATAGCACTTATTCCTTCTATCTAATTGTATTTCTGTACCCACTAACCAAACTGTCTTTATCCCCACCTCCCCCTTCCCAGCCTCTGATAACCATCATTCTACTCTCTACCTCCATGAGAGCCACTTTTTTAGCTCCCAGATAAGGGTGACAGCATGCGATATTTGTCTTTCCATGCCTGACTTATTTCTCTTGATAGCGAACTTTTTACCGTGCATTTGCCTCAACTTTGAGGCCATGAACTTTGAAGGGGAATCCACAGTCTTAACTGGCTCCAGGAACATAAACAAGCATTAACATTGTCAGAAAACAAATTACTATCCTTGCTTGAACTGAAAGGAGCAAAGAACTCGAGAAAAGGAGCTTTCTTTAGCTCTAATGGGTTATCATCAATACATGTTGGGGAGGATTTCTGTCACAGTGTCTCTGGGGACACACCCCTGCATCTTATTAAAGTTACATGAGGGAATTGATTCCTGTTAGGTAAGAGATCTCTCTTTTACCAGGACAAAGCCAGCTGTCACAGGGAGAGATGGCATTTCCTGGAGGTGGAGACTGTGGTGACACTGAAGGTGACAACATGCTGCCACAAAGTGCTGTAAAGTTTTACTGCACTTTTGTTTACTGCTTCTTGCTGGGTTTGCTATCAAAATTCATTCTAAAACAGGAACAATCTCAGTCTCCATTAAATGTTGAAAGCAAAGAATGCAGTGTCTCTACTTTATGAGGGTAGTGGTTCAGGTGCTTCTTCTCAGATTGGCAAGAAGATACGCATTTGCTAAGAAAAAAGGCTGTTGGTGCCACTGTGTGAACAAGGCTCTGTCCACTTAAGGAGATGTATCTTCAAAATACAACTTAAAACCAGAGTACTGCAAAGAGATATAGGTCAATAAAAACAAACAGAAGCATGCTGACCAAATGAACCAGTTTTCCCACTTATCTCAACAGCCTAAAATATCTAATGTTTTCTGTCACTCATATCAGAGAATAGAACCTTTTTTTTGAGCATGTATCACAAAGCCCTTCACGAGCCCTGCCTTATTTTTTAATGGCCCCATGTCTTGCATTTTCTCCCTTGCACACCATCAGAGTGAATACAGTGAGATTCACACCTCACTGCCCTGGTGTTTGCTGTTCGCTCTGACGGGGGACTTCTCCTCTGCCCCTTTCTGCACGGCAAGTTTCTTCTCTCCCTTCAAACTTCTTCTGATATTTAATTTTCTATATAGAGCTTTTTCTCGACTTCTTCTCAATACTTGCCTAGCATTTTTAGCTCTGATCATCTTGCATTATACAGGACTGTCTGTCTCCAAGTAGGCTATGAGTTTCTTGAGGGTATACTGTTATTAATATTTATCTCAGTATCTCCTGGATTTAGGGCAATGCCTAGAATACAACATAAACTCAGTAACTTGAATGCAAAAATGAATACCATGCCTGCCATTTTGAAGGAATTTGGGTTCTGCTATTGCCTTCATTTCTGATATTTATTTTATTTCATGATTTTACCATAAATATTCTGGGGAAAGCTGCCTGCTACAAATTATATTGAAAAATCTGTAACCAGCCTTCTTCATTCCAAGTACATATGCTAAAAGTAGGTATTATATGACTATTAAATTTTTTATATATAAATTTCCCAAACCAAAGTCTTATCACCTAGTTTTTTTTTTTTTTTTTTGAGACAGAGTCTCACTTTGTTGCCCAGGCTAGAGTGAGTGCCCTGGCGTCAGCCTAGCTCACAGCAACCTCAAACTCCTGGGCTTAAGCGATCCTTCTGCCTCAGCCTCCCGAGTAGCTGGGACTACAGGCATGCACCACCATGCCCGGCTAATTTTTTTTTCTCTATATATTTTTAGTTGTCCAGATAATTTATTTCTATTTTTAGTACAGACGGGGTCTCGCTCTTGCTCAGGCTGGTCTCGAACTCCTGACCTCGAGCAATCCACCCGCCTCGGCCTCCCAGAGGGCTAGGATTACAGGCGTGAGCCACCGTGCCCGGCCTTATCATCTAGTTTTAAGAACAGGTGCCATTGCCACCATTAAGAGTCCCTTTTCTCTTATTGTGTTCCTTCCTAATTGTAGAAATATGTCTCTGTTGGCCAAGACTTCTTCTCGACTTCACTTATCTCACTGCTTTGCCATTTGTCCCAATATAAACTTGATTTTCATGGGTGGTTTTAATTCTCCAGGAAATTTCCCCCATTTACTGATCCCCAGATCTCATAACTACATTGTGAATGCTAAGCGACAAATTCAATTAAATTATTCAGAGTTGTTCATCAACTGAAATTTGGCCAACGTTTTCCATCTCTGGTTGCTACTCTGGATGGCTACTTTTAATGTGGGCTTCTGATTCCTTCTACTTAAAAAGATAGTAGATAAAGAAAATATCATTTAATATACATTCTTTTCTTATTAAGTTATATTTTCTTTATCCATTTTCTCCTCTTCCTCTTTTTTTTTCTTTTTCTTCCTCCTCCCCTTTATTCTTCTATGGATAAAAATCCACCAGTCTGGAATTTAAAACTGTTGGCCAAACCAGTTTACCATCACCATCTGCATAGCCAATTGTTCACATCCAAGATTTTTCTATCCTTTCCAAAATCCCAACTGTTAGAAAAAAGAAGTGATGAAAACACCATCTGTGTTTCCAAGTGGTTCAGTTTTCTATCCAAAACTTTGAAGCACCTAAAGATTCTTTCCTTCTCTGTCCTCCCAGCATCATGCATTAACCACACAAATCATAGGTGCTTAGCAGGTTTGCAGGCAATGCGTTTGCTTTTGTTGAGTAACACCTCCTGTCATGAACAGAAAATCCATGTAACAACAGACTTGCCAACTAGCCATGATAATTCACACACTGATCTTTCCATATCTCTAAGAAGGGAATCACTAACTACCACAACTTTTCTATTTCTGTTACATCCAGGTTTCCTCAGAAATTCTGTTGCACATATGGGAAGTAACATTCACAGGGTGTCGGGCAGGTGGGAGAGGGGAGAAGGGGATGGGTAAATTCACACCTAACGGATGCTGTCTGGTGGATGGGAATGCTTGTTGGGCGGTGCAAAGGTAATTAATGTAACCAAAGCATTTGTATCTCTATAATACTCTGAAATAAAAAAATAAAATTAAAAAAAAGAAAGAAGTTCTGTTGGCTTAGAAATAGTCATTGCTGCTCCTACAATTCCTGAGTATCTGGTTTACTCTTCTCATGTTTAATTAGCTCCACTGACATAATGTTACTTCTCACCCTCTTTTGCATCATATTTCCACAAGAGCTTTGTTGTAAGAATTGAATAATATTAATATAATGGGTGTAAAACTTTAGTCCCAATATAAATTGTATTATGTCAGAATCCCAGGTGGCTGGATTTGATAATGCAATACAGGCACTGAGCTTGGTTGAGAACTTCTGCAAGTTAGGGAATACTAAGTCGGGAACTATTTTGCCTAAAGAAAATAAAAATCACAGTTATCTGTATAAGTCTTCCTCTGTCTCAGCATGGAGAGATAAGCCATTCCTATTAACACTTTTACATAATTAATATCAGAAGAAAACATCTACAATTTTTAGAGTTACCTTGCATGGATCTTTGCGGTAGCAAATAGTAACAGCAATAACTGAAGCCATTGAAAAATGTTCATTATGATCCTGTATTTCTAGTCCAAGACTTGCATAATTGCAATCAGATGGATTGAGAATTCTCCATAAAGAATATGTGAGCCAAAATAAAAGGATGTGTGGCCTGGTGTTGATCAGAAGTGAATAAGGACCAATGTGGAGGAGGCGGGGCAAGGTGGGCAGGTACAATCGGGTTTTCTTGTTCTTTACAGTAGCTCAAGCTCCTGCACAAATCCTACCACAAAGTAGGTACCTCATAAATCTTTGTTGATACGTGAATAATTTAATGAATAGTAAATTGCATGGTGAATTTTGTACTGTGAGTTTCTGTTATTTTTCAGGTGAACTTAAATAACTCGCTTTCACCAATCTCCCCTAAATACCACTGAAAGATACAGAAGCAAATGCCAGTATACTTCCAGTGGTTAAGAATGTTTCATATGATCTCTGCGTCTCTCTCTGGAAGTCCCCATGACTTCAAAATGGGACATTTCAAAACTGTGTTATTATGTGGTTTAAAGAATCCTTCTGTGGTGCTATTGACCTATTGTCCCAATAACACCATGCACTGTCAGCTTTTACAGTTGGATTTGTGCATTTTGGTGTAAACACAGATTTGCTGTTCTGGTGTGTCTTTAATTGTGCCTTTTGGAAACAGAAATATGAGCTTCTAACGCAGAGCAGGAAAAAAAGGTGTCTTTGACAGTACCTTTCATTTCACATAAAATCACATAAAATGGCTTCCCTTCATTTTATATATGTTTTGTATTTCTCAGTCTTGGCCATTGGAATGATATAATTCATGGGCTCTGAGTTTAACTGGAACTTTAGTTGATGGGCAGAGAAAAAATGTGATTTCCATATTTGTGCATTCAGTGAGCAGATGGGGAATGCATCTGTTGACATAATCTTCTTAGCTTGAAGAGTTCTTGACCTGTCACTCAATTTTTGCCAAACATGTACACATTTTCCAGCTAGACACAATTTTTCTAAATTCAGGATTACTAATTACACCAATCCTCTCCCCCTGCCACAAATACATATACATTTTACAAACTATGATTCAGGTAATTAAATGGTTTTTCATTTAATCCTTTGTTATGTTGCATATTTATCATAGGATTTAGACACATTCAAACTAACTCCAGAAGCAGGCAAAACAAAAAAGACGATGGGCACAATTTCATCTTTGTCTTTTGCTTTACAAAGCATTCAAAAACAAGTGACAGTGTTTTTTATCTGACAGCTAAAATAATCATCATACTTGGCACTTGTATATATTTCGTCCAAATGAGAATCTCAATCCCATTACTAATGGAAGTTGTAAATCTCTGTGTACAGATGGGGAGACTACAATGTTGGGAGGTGACGTGGCTTGTTGGAGGTTAACACTGTCCAGCAGTACTGGAAGGTTAGGTGTAGACAATCCCTAGTAAAAAAAAAAATTATGTGAATAATGAAAATCTATAAATGAAAATCAAAAGAATAGTACCCAGGGTTTTACTTTTGCAGGTGCAGCTGATGAAGAATTACAAATCTAATGTTACCAATACAAAATTACAGCCTTGAAAGTGATTCAATGGCTTCATTGAATTTCTTGCAAGCTCAGGGCTCTGGACGTAACTTTATTACTTCAGCTGCACCATGGTAATCCATTATTTATCAACCCTTTCACTGCTTTTGTCATCTGTTTTCCTGGTTCCTGTGACAAAGTTTGATTAATATCCAAATTGCTATCTGGCTAAGGGATCTTCATTGCTATCAGTGAACACCAGACAAAAATCTGTCTCTTCTCAGAATACAGGTTGTATAGAATAGTGCTTGTCAAACTTTAATGTATATAAGAATCATCTGGGGATCTTAACTAAGACTATATTCAGATTCAGTGGGTCTTAGGTGGGGCCTGGGCATTTCTAATAAGCTCCCAGTTGGTGCCAATGCTGCTGGTCCCTGCTCTATGGGGTGAGATCAATAGTCCCCATTCTTTTTCTTTTTTTGAAATTTCTTTTTTTATTTTTATATTTGAAAATTGACAAAAATCATATATATTTATGATGCATAACTTGATGTTTTGGTATATGAATATATTGTGGAATGACTAAATCAAGCTTATAAATATATCTATTACTTTACATACTTACCATTTTTTGTGTGATGGGAACATCTAAGATCTATTCTCTTAGCAATTTTCACGTATATAATATGTTGTTATTAACGATAGTCACCATGTTGTACAATAGATCTCTTGAATTTATTCCACTCATCTAACTGAAATTTTGTCTTTGACCATCATCTTCCCAATCCCTGGTAACCCAGGCCCTGGTAATCACCATTCTAATCTCTGCTTTTATAAGTTTGACAAACACCATATGATCTTATTCCTGATTCTTATGGAACTCGTCCCTTGGTTAACTTCTCGTGCACTGATCTTTCAGCAAGAATGTAAAGTTTAGTCTAACTTGCTTTTTTTCAATTTTTTTGGCAAGTCTATAGGTGGAGTTGAGTTCTTTTAGGAAGTACATAGTTTTTGGTTGTCTTTCTTGCTGTGATATTAGCAGCTAGTGATGTGCATTTCTTTGAACCATTAATTCTTTACAGGTTGCTAAGTGGTGATGTTCTAATTCTAGTTCTATATAATTCCATAAGTTATTTAGTTGAAATAATTTTATAGAAAGATGCTTCTCTCATAGGTTATTTGGTTTCCCCAGTTAATATAGAAAAGAGAAAAAAGCCTTGGTTTTACCTTTCATAAAAATCAATTTTAAATAAAATAAATTATTACCTTATTATCCTCTGCAGTTGGCCAATTAGTTTTTTTTTAAATGACAAACTCATGAATTTAGCCATATTTTATGTGTTTTAATCCATCATACTTATCCTTACTGAATCCCAAATTATCCCTTCTTTGGCCAGTGAGAGATGCTTCATATTAGCTCCTAAGTTCTTCTGACATCACCCTAGTATTGTTTGATAACCTTTTTTTTGTCTGGTATACTAAGATGTTCCAGACTCATCATGTATATTTCATTCCCCAGAAGTAGAAGCAGCCATTTATCCAAGACACTCTGGTTTCTTTTAGTAAGAAGTTGTATTTTAAGACCATAATCTAAACACTAGAGATATTCACTGCTATTGAATTGGTCATTGTTTTTATCTCTTTCTGCTGAAAGAACTTGGAGATGTAGATATGTATATATAATAATACTGTCTTGGTTCATAACCCTTTCCATATTATATTTGTATCTCCTTTCTTCCACACTGTGAATTCTGGTTATTAAGGTACAGATGATGATAGAATTAGGATATCCCATAATTATTCATTTGCTTTATGCCCCGTTACACATACAAGAGTATTAGTATATCAATACCAGGACTGCTAATACATACTATGATTATTGAACACAGTTAATGTGGGGTATTCTATTCTCATTCTCCCCCAACTCTGCTTTTCTTATGGTTCTGTTATATCTGCATTGTCAGAGCACATGGCCCCTGCCAACTTATATTCTCTTTCCTTTAACCCTCATTTAAACTTGGTCCCATAAATAAGTACATATTTAACGATGATAAATCTGTCCTTATGATGATGTCTTTCAAGTCATTTTGGTTTTAAAAATCTTGTTCTCTAGTATATTCTACAGAAAATGTTTACGGGAACAATATACCCTAAGTTCTTGCATGTTGATAACAGTTTGATACTTGATGGTCAATTTTGCTGGCTATAAAATCCTTAGTTTAGATTTTCTTTTCCTAAGTCTTATCCTATCCTAAATTATATGTCAATAGTTAAATCAAGCTTCAAATTGAAGTATGTTTATGGCTAATTTAAGAAAACCAAAGACTCAAGCCTTTATGTGGGCTTCTAATATTTCAGAAAAAATCTTTTCAATCCAGACCAATGATGGTCTGCTCTGAAAGCTTACTCAGTAAAAAGAAAATCTATTGGACTGGGGTCAATTCTTATTTCTATTGCTTTTCATGTAACTTGTTACATATGTGATACTCTCTGTGCCTCAGTTTACTTATCTGTAAGATGAGCGTCTTACATGTCAAAATTTTGAATGTCTCTTCAAACTCAAAATTGAGATTCCATTTTTCTCTTCTATTCAATGTCCTAATGTCTGATGGTTAAAATGGATAAAATTCTAATCATCTTTTATTCATTCATCTACCATAAATGTGTGTACTACATACATGCTCACCATATAGCAGAGAACAGTGCAGATAAAGATTCTTATCCTCATAGAACTGGCATTCTAATGGGGGGATAAAGACAATGAACAATGTAAATAAATAAACTATGTGGTACCATAGAGATCTAATAGGGCTGTAAACACCAGCAGATCAGAAGGAGATAGAAGAGGGAAATTGGAGTATGTGTTTCTCTGGATGCTTCCCTTCTGGGCTGAAGGGGATGGAAGGTCACAGATGATGTCAACAAGAGATCACAGCTCTTTTCAAGCGGCCTTCTCCACCCAGCTTTCTCTGACTAAAGTTTTCTGTAACCACTGTTTGCTCTGGCTCTTTCTGTCTTAGGAATTGTACTGAACTGTTATTGTTTTGGAGAGGGGTTAGTCCTACCCCTTGTGGTTTGTCTACACCCTACTTACTCCTTTGTAAATAGTCTTTTAATTCAACTTAACTCAAATGTCCCATTTGAAATGTGGCATTGGTTTCTATTTGGGCCCTTTTAGTCCCTTTATTTAAAGATAAGAAGGGGCCTGTATATAAGTAATCACAGGCAAAGAGGACAAAAGTACCCAATCTCTAAAAGTTACAGGCATTTTAAATCCACATCTCAGAGGAGAAACCCTTCTGAGTGGCATATATCTTTCTTTTCTTTTGATAAATCCAGATCCACACTATTACTTAAGATTTTTTAAATATCAGTAAAATACTCATGAAAGCCACAAAATTGCCTGTTCATACAGGCTTGACAACTGGAAAATAACTAAAAAGAGTCCTACAAAGCATAAATTAGTTGGATGTATTCCAATTTAAAAACCTGTGTCCACAAAATGTAGCATTAACATCAATAACACATATGCAAAAATTTAAAAAATTGTTTTGCCAGCAGTTTAATAGATTTGGTTTTTCTATGTCAAAAAATGAATGTATATCCTTTGTTCATATTTTGCTTTTGAGGATTGATAATAAAGAAATATATATGATCAGAATGAGGAAGAAAAAAGCCTGTATAGACAAATCTTGGGAAGGCAATTCTGTTAGTGAGTTTCAGTTGACCAACTTGTCGACAAAAAGACATAATGGTAACACTAATTCGGAGAACTAGGAATGAACTTTACCATAAAATATTACTCATGTAGGTTTCCTTATTGAATTATTGATAGAATATAATTTTTCATAGGCATTTAGAAAAGTATTTAATCAACTCTTAAAGAACAACCTCTCTTATTATTTCATCTCTTTGACTCAAGGAGTCTTCACTGATCTACTTTCTCAAGTATAACCCAGTCCACATGAGATTCTGTCTCTGTTTCTCAGTGAAAGGCTTTTTATAATTTGTATTTGTTTACTTGGATATTATATGATAACTCTAATTGGGGATATTTTGACATTGAACTTTGAGCAAAATTAAACAGGAAACAAAATTTCTCTATTAACTTTTGGGTGCTATGGTAGATGTTACTAATGTTTGCCAGTATCCGGTTTTTCATTTCTTTGGGGGTACACAGAAGATTAAACATTCTTGCCATTGGAAATTAATTGTGCCCATGGAATTAGCTCTGATTAATAAAATATGAACAGAAATGATGTATATATCTTTCAAGCCAAACGATTGTCTATGCTTCACTCGTCAAATGGAAAACAGCCAATCAGTGACATTCCAGATGGCGGAGCTACTTCTGCTGACCTGTGTTAGGCATTTTGCTTGAACAAGAAATAAATTTTAATCAATGAGATTTGGCATCTGTTACCTCAATATAAATTATCTTATAAGAGTGCTTATCTGAGAATGGTGGGACTCTTCAATATTTTAGAAACAGTAACTAGACTTTTTGAGGAGGCTAAACATGAGGAAAGAAAATTAAAAAATGTTGATGTTACAAAACAAAATTTGAAATTTAACTTTTGGGTCTTAGTGACTATATAAAATAATCCTCTCTAAAGCCTTAGGAAAATAGTGAATATAAGGACGACTGGAATAGCTATTATTAAAGGACATGACCTACAATCCAGTTATGAGATGTAATGCAAACACAGTCATCTCTGAAAAGAAGAGGCTCTTCTGTTGGACTCAACAGCAACAAGAGCTTGGTCTCTAAAATGCTACAGATGAAGTTGGTAAGAATGAGCTTTTCATCTCTTAAAGTTAACAATGTTCTATTGTGTAATATAAAACAAAGATCTCTATCTCACTGAGATTCCCAGCAAAGTAGTGTAGATCAAGAATAGAATTTAGCTCTCTCAAATATTGGTTCTCATCACACATATATGCAGTTTACAATATATTGAGTTGAAAAGGGTAAAACAGAAATACCATTCTGAATTCTGGAGTTTGAGAAAACGTTTAGTTTTATCTCACAAAAAGAACCATGAAATTTTGCCATGGGGAATTTCTTTTAAAATTTTAGACCCAATCAGGGTCTAAAAAAGATTATTACGTTCCTTAGAAAACAAGAATTATTTCCACCAAAGCAATTTAGACACTCAAATGGGCCAATGACTTAAACTGTAAAGAAGGCCTCTAGACTGACAAACAGAAGACATTCAGTGGATGTGATGGCTAATTTTGTGTGTCAAATTGATTAGGACATGGGGTGCCCAGACATTTGGTCAAACATTATTCTGGGTGTGCCTGTGAGTGTGCTTCTGGATGACGTTAGCATTTGAATCAGTAGACTGAGTAGAGGAGATTGCCCTCTGTAATGTGAGTGGGCCTCATCCAATCAGTTGAAGACCGAAACAGAACAAAAAGGCTAGATAAGAGGGAACACATCCTGCCTGTTTGAGCGGAGACATTGGTTGTTTCTGGCTTTGGACTTGAACTGAAAAATCTTCTCTTTTTGGATCTCAGGCCCGCTGGCTTTTGGCCTGGAACTTATACCATTGGCTCTTCTGGTTCTCAGGCCTTTCAGCTCAGACTAGAACTACACCATGACCTCTCCATGTTCCCCAGCTTGCCAACTGCAGATCTTGGGACTCCTCAGCCTCCATAATCATGTGAACCAACTCACTATTCTCTCTCTCAATATCAACATCTATATCTATATATTTATATCTATCTGCTTATCATCTATCATCTGTCTATCCATCTTCTATTGGTCCTGTTTCTTGGGAAGAACCCTGACTAATATAATGGCTAAAAATAAAAGCAAGTGTGTTTATGTTTTGGAAAACATGAATGGCACAAACCTCTACAGAAATCAATTGGTAAAGACTATATTTGAAGTGAACTTTAAGCAGTTCCAAAAGCAAAAACCAAGGATGTTCTGGCAATGTCAAAATGGGACCTGAAATGAGAAAGTGAATAAATCCTAATATATATAATGGCGCAAAACCAAGCAGGGACTCAGAACAGTATAAACCAAAGAATAAAGACAGAATTTTAGGTAATATCTGAAAGAGGTTACTTCCTTAGCCCAGTGCTTCCTGTATTGTTCCAAGACAGGATAGAAGGAAACAAAACACTGGTAGTTATTTTGTCAGTAAAATGATCCATAAGCACATGCATTTGGTCATTTCAGGCTAACAATAAGTTAACTTAGTCATTTACTATAAGAATTTGTGGAGCTTTAGTATGGTAATGACCAACGTGCATCTCTAATAATATGAATTAGTTTTAAACCAAAAATACCAGCAGTATATCATCACAAAGGACTTATTCCTTTAGTTTTTATTTTAAATATCTTGGAAAAGAAAATAAAATATAGGCCAGGCATGATAGCTTATACCTATTATCTCAGAATTTTGGGAGGCCGAGGCAGTAGGATCACGTAAGCCCAGGAATTCAAGACCAATCTGAGCAACATACTGAGACCCCATCTCTACAAAAAATAAAATCTTAGCCAGGCATGGTAGCACATGTTTGTAGTCCTAGCTCCTTGGGTGGCTGAGGAGGCAGGATCACATGATCCCAGGAGTTCAAGGCTTCAGTGAATTACAATCATGCCATTGTAGTCTAGCTTAGGTGCCAGAGTGACACTCTATCCCAAAGAAATGAATAAATAAATGTTCAAGCATTATGTATGTTTTTGGAATTATACAATGTAAATGGAAGAACATCTGATGAACATATCCCAAAAGAGAATATTTGATAATACCAGAATCTCACAATTGGTAAATGAAAATAAACAGCAATGAGAAAAATAGAAAATAAAAAGTGAAATAGAAGACATAAGTCTATATCATTAATAATATGAAATACAAATGGATGAAGCATTTAATCAAATGCAAAATTTTCTTCTGAATAAAATAATTTAAGATCCAACTATACTGTCAACAGGAAACACATATTAGAATAAAAGACACAAATACGTCAAAAGTAAAAGGATGAATAAAGATGATATGCAAACAGCAACCGTAAGAAGTCTGGAATGGCAATACTAATGTAAGAAAAATAGGCTTTAATACAAAAAATGTTACTAGAGATAAAGGGAAACATTTTGTAATCAGAAGATGGTCCACTCTATAGAAAGTTATAAAACTTATATGCATATATGTACCTAACAAAAGAGCCCTAAATACATGAAATAAAAAATATCAGAACTGAAGAGAGAAATAGACAATTAGCGATAACATTTGAAAATTGCAGTATCTCACTTTCAATAACAGACAACCAAGCAGATCAATAAGGAAATAGAAAACTTGAGCATTACGGACCTGTAAGCATTAACCTAACAGCTATCTATACAACACTTACCCAACAACAGCAGAATACGCATTCTTTCTTTCTTTCTTTCTTTTTTTTTTTGCCCAGTGGGAGGGTTAATAACCTAAGTACCTGTACAAGAAGTTTAATTTTGCTTGTTTGTTTGTTTTTTCCTCTTGTTGTTTCCTGCATTAACAGTTCCCTTCAGGGTTATCTTTTCTTTTTCTTTTCTTTTCTTCTTTTTGTCAGAATGCACATTCTTAAACGCACATCGAAAATTCTCCATATTAGACCATATGCCACATCATTAAATAAATCTCAATAAATTTAAAAGATTAAAATCATACAAAGTGTGTTCTCTAATCACAATGTAGTAAAATTGAAAATTAATAACAAAGAAATTTAAAAACATCACAAATAGGTAGACATTAAACAACATCTTATTAAATAATCAAGGTCACAGATAAAGAAAAGGTCCTAAGGGAACCCAGAAAAAAGAAAAAAATATAAACGAGCTCCAATACGTCTGGCAGCAGACTTCTAAGTGGAAACCTTATAAGCCAGGAGAGAGGGGCATAACATATTCAAAGTGCTGAAGAAAAAGAACCTTAACCCTAGAATATTATATCCTGCAAAAATATCCTTCAAACATGAAGGAGAAATAAAGACTTTTCCAGACATACAAAAGCTAAAGGATTTCATCAACACCATACCTGTTCTATAAGAAATGCAAAAAGAAGTTCCTCAATCTGAAAGAAAAGGACATTAATCAACAATAAGAAATCATCTAAAGGTATACAACTCACTGGTAATAGTAAGTACACAAATACAGAATCTCCTATTGCTGTAATTGTGCTATGTAAAGCTCTTATATCTTGATTAGGAAGACTAAAAGACAAACCCATCAAAAATAAGTACAATGACATTTTGAGAGATACATAGTATAAAAAGATATGGATGGAAACAACAAAAAGTTCAAAAGCAGGGGGATGGAATTAAAGGGTAGAATTTCTGTTAGATTTCTCTTCGCTTGTTTATTTGTTTGTAAGCAAAGTTGTCATATGTTTAATTGGATATAAATTTTTTTGCAAGGCTCATGATAACCTCAAATAAAAACCTACAACACATACACAAAAAATAAAAAGCAAGGAATTAAAACACAGTAACAGATAAAATCGCTTTTAACAAGGGAAGACAGGAAAGAAGGAAGAAAGAAAGAGAAGACCATGAAGCAACCAGAAATCAAATAACAACATGGCAATAGTAAGTCCTTACCTATCAATACTAACACTGAATGTGAATGGACTAAACTCTTCAATCAAAAGACATAGAGTGGCTGAATGGTTTAAGAAAAACAATATTCAACTGTATGTTGTCTGCAAGAAACCCACCTCACCTATAAAGACATACAGAGACCGAAAATAAAGTGATAGAAAAAGCTATTCCATGCAAATGGAAATCAAAAAAGAGCAGGAGTAGCTATTCTTCCATAGATAAAATAGCTATTCTTTTATAGATAAAATAGACTTCAATACAAAAAGTGTAAAAAGAGACAAAGAAGGTAATTATATAATGACAAAGGGATCAATTCAGCAAGAGGATATAATAATTCTAAATATATATGCACCCAACACTGGAGCACCCAGATATATAAAGCAAATTTTATCAGAGTTAAAGAGAGAGATAAATTCCAATACAATAATCACTGGAAACATCAAGACTCTGCTTTCAGCATTGGACAGATCATCCAGATATAAAAACAACAAAGAAACCTTGGACTTAATCTATCCTACAGACCAAATAGACTTAATAGGTATTTACAGAAAGTTTTTCAACAGCTGCAGAATACACATTGTTTTCTTCAGCCCATGAATCATTCTCAAGGATAAACCACACATTAAGCCATAAATAAAACATTCAAAAATTCCAAAAAATTAAAATCATTTCAAGTATTTTCTCTGACTGCAATGAAATAAAAATAGAAATCAATAACAAGAGGAAAATTGGAAAATATACAAACACAAGGAAATTAAACAATGTGCTCCTCAATGACCAGTGGATCAATGAGGAGATTAAGAAGGAAATTTAAAAATTTCCAGAAGCAAATGAAAATGAAAACACAACATATTAAAACCTATGAGATATGGCAAAAGTGATAATAAGATGAAAGTTTATAGCAATAAGTGCCTACATCAGAAAAGTAGAAAAGCTTCAAATAAACAACCTAACAATGCATGTCAAAGAACTAGAAAAACAAAAGCAAACCAAACCCAAAATTAGTAGAAGAAAAGAAATAATAAAGATCAGAATAGAAATAAATAAAATTGAAACAAAAAAATACAAAAGGTCAACAAAACAAAAAGCTGGTTTTTTGAAAAAAAAAAAAAAAAAATTGACATACCTATAGCCAGACTAAGAAAAAAAGAGAGATGGCCCAAATAAATAAAGTCAGAGATAAAAAAGGAGACATTACAACTGATACTGCAGAAATCCAAAAAGTCATTAGCGACTACTATGAGCAACTAGTCTGCCGATAAATTGGAAAATCTAGAAGAAATAAATAAATTCCTAGACACATAAAACCTACCAAGATTGAACCAGGAAGAAATGTAAAACCTGAATAAACCAATAACAAGTAATGAAATAGAAGCAGTAATAAAACGTCTCCCAACAAAGAAAAGCCCAGGATCTGATAGCTTCACTGCTGAATTCTACCAAGCATACAAAGAAGAACTAAAACCAATCCTACCTAAACTATTCCAAAAAATCAAGGAGGAGAGAATACTCCCAAACTCATTCTATGAGGGATGCATCACACTGATACCAAAAGCAGACAAAGACACAATAAAAAAAGAAAGCTATAGGCCAATATCTCTGATAAACATACATGCAAAAATCCTTAACAAAATACAAGCAAACAGAATTCAACAGCACATTAAAAAGGTATTTTTCACAATCAAATGGGATTCATACCAGGGATGTAAGGGTGGTTCAACATATGCAAACCAATCAATGTGATACATTGTATCAACAGAACAAAGACAAAAACAATATGATCATTTCAATTGAGGCTGAAAAAGAATTCCATAAAATTCAACATCCCTTCATGATTAAAAACTCTCAAAAAACTGGGTACAGAAGGATCTCACCTCAACACAATAAAAGCCATATATGACAGACCCACAGCTAGTATCATACTGAATGGGGAAAAACTGGAAGCCTTTCCTTTAAGATCTGGAACAAGACAAAGATGCCCACTTTCACCACTGTTATTCCACGTAGTACTAGAAGTTCTAGCTAGAGCAATTAGACAAGAGAAAGAAATAAGGGAGTCTAAACTGGAAAGGAAGTAGTCAAATTATCCTTGTCTGCATACAATATGATCTTATATCGAGAGAACCCTAAAGTCTCTACCCAAAAACTGTTAGAGCTGGTAAACAAATTCAGTAAAGTTGCAGGATACAAAATCAACATACAAAAATCAGTAGCATTTCTATATGCTAACAGTAAACAATCTGAAAAAGAAACAAAGAAAATAATCTCATTTATAATAGCTACAAATAAAATAAAACACCTAGGAATAAACATAGGTTAAAGAGATGAAACATCTCTATAATGAAAACTGTAATAGAATGATGAAAGAAATTGAAGATTACACACAAAGAAATGAAAAGATATTCCATGCTCATGGATTGGAAGAATTAATATTTTTAAATATCCATTTTATCCAAAGCAATCTACAGATTCAATGCAATCCCCATCAAAATACCAATGGCATTCTTCACATAAGTAGAAAACATAATTGTAAAATATATATGGAACCACAAAAGATCCAGAATAGCCAAAGCCATCCTGAGCAAAAAGAACAAAACTGGAGGAACCACATTATATTTCAAATTATATTTGACTTCAAATTATAACACAGAGAGCTGTAGTAGCCAAAACACTGTGGTACTGGCATAAAAACAGACACAGAAACCAATGGAACAGACTAGAGAACCCAGAAATAAATCTACACATCTATAGTGAACTTATCTTTGACAAAGGTGCCAACAACATGCAGTGAGGAAAAGACAGTCTTTTCAATAAATGGTGCTGGGAAAACTGGATATGCATATGCAGAAGAATGAAACTAGACACTTATCTCTTGCCATATACAAAAATGAAATAAAAATGGATTAAAGAATTAAATCTAAGAACTGAAACTATGAAATTACTAAAGTAAAACGTTGGAAAAATGTTTCAGCACATTTGTCTGGGCAAGGACTTCTTGAGTAATATGCCCAAAGCACAGGCAACCAAAGCAAAATTGGACAAATGAAATCACATTAAGCTAAAAAGCTTCTGCACAGCAAAGGAAACACTCAATAAAGTGAAGAGACAACCCACAGAATGAGAGAAAATATTTGCAAACTACCCATATGACAAGGGATTGATAACTAGAATATATAAGGTGCTCCCACAACTCAATAGAAAAAAAAAATCAAATAATCTGACTAAAAAATGGGTAAAGGATCTGAATAAACATTTCTCAGAAAAAGACATACAAATGCCCAATAGGTATATGAAAAAATGCTCCACATCATGAGTCATCAGAGAAATGCAAATTAAAACTACAATGAGATACCATCTCACCCCAGTTAAGGTGGCTTTTATCAAAAGGACACGCAATAATGAACGCTGGCGAGGATGTGGAGAAAGGGTAACACTTGGGCACTGCTGGTAGGAATGTAAATTAGTGCAACCACTATGGAACACAGTATGGAGGTTTCTCAAAAAACTGAAAATAGAATTACATGTGACCCAGCAATCTCACTGCTGGGTATATATCCAAAGGACGGGAATTTGATATATCAAAAAGATGTCTGCACTCCCATGTTTACTGCAGCACTATTCACAATAGCCAAGATAAGAAATCAACCTATGTGTCCATCAATGGATGAATGGATAAAGAAATTGTAGTACATATACACGGTGTAATATTATATAGCCACAAAAGAATGAAATTCTGCCAATTGCAATGACATGGATGTAGATGGAGAACATTATGTTAAATGAAATAAGCCAAGCATAGAAAGACAAATATCGCATATTCTCACTCATATGTGGGAGCTAAATATTAAAAACAATTGATCTCACGGATATAGAGAGTAAAATGATGGTTATCAGAGGCCAGGAATGGTAATGGGGAGTGAGGGATATAGTAGGGATGGTAAATGTGTACAAAAATATAGTTAGAATGAACAATATTTGATAGCACAACAAAGTGATTATAACCAACAATAAGTTAGAGTATACTTTAAAATAACTAAAAGAGTAGAATCAGAATGTTCCTAACAAAAAATGTTAAATGCCTGAAGTGATGGATGACCCAATTACCCTGATTTGATAAATTTGGATTGTATTCCTGTATCAAAACATCACATGTATTCTATAAATATATACAACTGTTATGTACCCATAATAATTTTAAAAATAAATAAAAAATAAAGAAAATAAAGAAAAACCCATTGCTAACATTACACTCAGTGATGAAAAATTAAAAGATTTTCCCCCAAGATAACGAATAAAACAAGGATGTCTCTTTCCACTTCTGTTCAACGTTGTACTGGAAGTTTAGCCAGGGCAATCACAAAAAAATAGGTAATAAAAGGCATTCTAGGCCGGGCGCAGTGGCTCACGCCGAGGCGGGTGGATTGTTTGAGCTCAGGAGTTCGAGACCAGCCTGAGCAAGACCAAGACCCCATCTCTACTAAAAATAGAAAGAAATTATATGGACAGCTAAAAAAAAACATATATAGCCAGGTATGCCTGTAGTCCCAACTACTCAGGAGGCTGAGGCAGGAGGATCGCTTGAGCTCAGGAGTCTGAGGTTGCTGTGAGCTAAGCTGACGCCACAGCACTCTAGCCCGGGAAACAGAGTGAGACTCTGTCTCAACAACAACAACAACAACAACAACAACAACAAAAAGGCACTCTAATTGGAAAAGAAGAAGGAAAATTATCTCTATTTTCGGATGATGTGATCTTAAACAGAAAAATAATAAAGAATCCATCCCAAAAGTATTAGAAATATTAAATAAGTTCTGCAAAATTACAGGATAAAAGCTGATAATGCAAAAATCAGTCATACTTCTGTATACCAGCAATGAACAATCTGCAAAAATGAAGTAAGAAAACAATTCTATTTATAATAGCATCAAAAATAATAAAATATTCAGGAATAAATTCAACCAAAGAAGTGGACAAATTGTGGACTGAAAATTATAAAGTATTGTTGAAAAAAATAAAGAACATATAAATAAATGGAAAAAACATCCCATCTTCTTAAGTCAGAAGACTTACTATTGTTAAGATGACAGTACTCTACAAATTGATCAACAGTGTCAATACAATCACTGTCAGAAGCCCAGCTGACTTCTTTGTAGAAATAGACAAGCTAATTGTAAAATTCATATGAAATTATAAGGGACCCAGAATAGTCAGAACAACCTTGAAGGACAGGAATAAAGATGGAAGACCCACACTTCCCCATTTCAAAACTTACCACAACTATATTAATCAAGACAGCATGGTACTGGCATACAGATGGACATACAGATCAATAGAATGAAATTGAGAATCCAGAAATAAACCCTCACACTTTTGGTCAATTGATTTCTGACAAGAGAAGTAAGGCCATTCAATAAAGAAACCTTAATTTTTTAACAAAGGGTGCTGTGACAATTGGATATCCATACAAAAAATTAAATGAAATTGGGCCCATACCTCAAGCTACATATAAAAATCAACTCCAAATGGATCAAAGACGTAAATATAAGAGACCAAATTATTAAAGTATTAGAAGGAAACACAGGAGTAAATCTCCATGACCTTGGGATAAGCAATGGTTTCTTAGATACAACCCCCAAAGCACAAGGTACAACAGAAAAAGTAGAGAAACTGGATAGGACCAAAATTAATACTTTTGTGCTTCAAAGGATGCCATCAAAAAATGAAAGGAAGACCTATAGAATAAGAGAAGAAAATTGTAAATCATAAATTTGACAAAGAACTTGTATTTAGAATATATAACGAACTCTTATAAGTCAATAATAAAAAGACAATCCAAGTTTAAAATGCGTCAAGTATCTGAATAGACAGTTCTACAAAGAAGATATACAAATGGCCAATAAATACATGAAAGATGCTCAATATTATTAGATATCAGGGAAATGCAAATTAAAACCATGATGAGATAGCATTTCATACACACTAGTATAGCTATAATAAACCAGTCAGATAATAATAAATAAAAATTGTTGACAAGGAATTGAAGATCTTGGAACCTTAATATACTGCTGTCGGGTATGTAAAAAGAATGTTGCTTTGAGAGAACGTCTGGCAGTTCCTCAAATGTTAAACACAACGTTATCATATGATCCAGCAATTTCACTTCTGGTATGTATCCAAAAGATATGAAAACATAGGTTGACACAAAAACCTGTACATGAATGTTTAATGGCAGCATTATTCATATTAGCCCAAAAGTGGTAACAACTCAAATGTCTATCAATTGATGAATGATACACAAAATGCAGTATATCCGTACACTGGAATATTATTTGGCAGTAAAAAGGAAGGAAGTACTGCTATACAGCCACAACATGGGTGAACCTTGAGAACATTATGCTAAGTGAAAAAAAGCCAATCACAAAGGACCACATATTGATGATTCCATTTATATGAAATGATTAGAGTAGGCAAATCTATAAACGCAGAATGTAGATTAATGGTTGCCTAGGGCTAGAGGCGTGGGGGCGCTGTAGTGGTTAGGGGTGATGGCTATGTGCTATGAGGTTTCTTTGCCAGGTAATAAAGTGTTCTCAAATTGATTATGATTATGGATACACAGTTTTGTGATTATACTAAAAGGCATCAAAATTTACACTTTATATGGGTGAATTATACGTTGTATGGTATATTAATTATATCTTAATAAACTTAACTGAAAACAGAGTTAATACATAGTATAAGCCAGACTACTTTCTATAAAAACATGTAAGTTGTTA
The DNA here is from genome assembly GCF_020740605.2 of Lemur catta. Taxonomy (NCBI): domain Eukaryota; kingdom Metazoa; phylum Chordata; class Mammalia; order Primates; family Lemuridae; genus Lemur; species Lemur catta. The sequence continues at coordinate 160,228,030 of NC_059128.1, forward strand.
TACTTCTACAAAGCTCATTTTTTTGTTTAGGCATGTTACACATTTCTTTCTCCCTAGTATATTTAAGGCTCGAGATGGGTTAACATGGCCTAATACTAACCATGGCTCCTTTACATGCATGCAAAATAAAATGCTAAAAATTGGCAATTATAGCATTCAAGCCAAAGCATACTTTGATGAGCAAGTATGCCCTAACAAGCCACCTGTATTCTCTCATTTTGAAAATACAGATATGGCTACGCTCATCTTTCTGTTAAGCTTAGCAGATTCTTTTCTGCCTGATTTTTTCATCATTTTGCCATTTATATGTTATTATAGCAGGTAATGGTCAGGCATTGTTCGATTGGTATACTGAATCTATTTGCCCTTAAATCTATAAGTCTTACAGAGTGTTTTTTTTTTTTTAAATGAATACAGTGGCATAGTTACATCAGACAATTTAGCTAAAATAAGACGCTTTGAAATACCAACAATCTGCCATATTATTTTCTATTACAATTTCATATTGAGTATCTTCAGAGCAAAGGAAAGTCTCTTCGGTGAAAGTAGTCATTTTCATGATCAAACATGTTCTTCTTAAGTCCATTCATTTTCATTTTATTCGATAAACATTGATTCCCTTATTACTCAGTGCTTGGCACTATTAGAAGATGCTTATATGAGAGTCACTCTTAGTTGAATAGAAGCATAACTTTGTATGAGGAACGAATCAGCATGAATTAGCCACTTACTAAGGGAGGAGATCATGCTAAGTGCTTTACATGTGGTTTTAGGTTCTCAAAACAATCCTCTGTCATCAATTTTATGATTACCATTTAATAGAGGAAAAATCTGAGCTTAGGAAAGGTAAACACCTTGTTGAAATAGCAGATTAGGAATCTAAATATTTGTCTCTCTCCAAAGCTAATTCTCTTTCTCCAACAGTGTGTTTTATGCCTTATGCCTGCTGTGCCAAAGCACAGTCTCTCTTGTTAGGCTTTGCAGCAGCGTTTTTCTGGGTCAGCCAAATTTCAGAAATGAGAAAGCAGTCTAAGCTTTACCTACAAACCTTTTCAGAAGTGGAACATTTAACTTACACAGCCATTGGCCCCCATAGTGACTTTTTGTTGTTATTTTCAAAGAATTTCCTTAGAATCTCACTATTTCTTACTCTGCTGTAAAGCAATGGCAATGTCGTCAAAGGGTTCTAATATTAGCAGTTGCCCTACATCCCTTAAATCTCCTAACTATTCCGTGAATGTAATTACCAATATTGTTCCTTCTATGATTTTTGTCCCACATTTATCCAGCTGACTATGATTGTGAAATGTACACACCAATGACCAATTTCTTTATATTTTAAATCTTTAAGCAAGTATCAGTATCAGAACAGGGATTCTACAATGCTCTGACGCCTCACACAATGCCCCACAGTCTGCACCACATGCCTCATACATATTTGGGGTTGCCCTTTTGGTGGTAGAGTTATTATTATGCAGTACATCCCACGTTTATTATCAAGTCTTCCCTTGCTTGCTACTAACCAAAGAATAGAGCAATCAAAGGATCACATATGTGAATAGCAGAAAATAGGCAAAATGGGAAAATTAGGCTTGGACTTTTAAAAACACGGTTTTTTTAATATGTATAAACATTACAGGAGATGTAAGCAAACAACAAATAAGAGGTTAGAAGAGGGATAATTTTACAGTTTGAAGTCAATTTTATTTTTATTCTGCCTGTCTTAGCAGACTTTAATTCACTATCCAAAGGGTCAAGACTGTGTATAAATGAAATTATGTGTAAAGGATAAGATTTTTCTACTTAAGCTTCAGCTATGAATAGAGCAGATATTTTCCTATAAGGAAAACTAATTTCTTTAGGGAAGGATAATTGGACCTTGCTATTTTATCTTATCCTTTTTATTTCAATGTATGACAAGATAAAAAGATTTGTCATCTCACTAGAAAAGTAATCATGAATACAGAATCATACTGGAGAAATATTTTGTTTTTTAAGTACCTACCTGTTTTAACAGATCTTTAACAGCTCACATTGTCAAAGGAAAGTAATATAGTGTGTGGATTTGTAGTGCTAACCTGAAAAAATTATCTATATTCTGAAAGGTGAAGATATAAACACCTCCAGCCCCTGCCACCCAGAACATCACTACCTGTAATATTTGAACTAAGATACAGGCCAATCAGTTCTTAAAATCATTAAATGCTCTTCTTAACGAGGAGGGGAAAGAATTCAAATGGTATTAATGAGTGGATTTAGCTGAGAACAATATCTGAAGAGAAACTGTGCAATACAAGGTTAACATCCAGTTCTCCAACAGGGTGTTTAGATTGTTTTGTTTTGTTTTGTTTGGTATATTTTAAACCAGAGGTTATTTGAGTTATCCAGTACATGGTCAAATCCTTATGATTTAAGGATTTTTGATCCAGATAGTGGATCATGTAATTTTTCCTTTCCTGTCTGGTTAGTCCGCCCCTTGACTCCCTTACTTCTTATTAGCAACAGTCTCACTTCCAGAGAGTGTAGGTGCAGAAGGAGAGATGGCAGTAAAACATTCATCTCCACTAAGCTGAAGAAACAAAGGTTTAAGAGAAATCTGCAGATTTTATGACAAATTCTTCAGTTCTCTATTATGAGAGATAATTGGAAGCTGATTATGAGTAAATGAATTTAATTTCTCTTAAATCTCACCGGTATCATCACATAGTTACATTTTCCCCCAAGATGTCATCAGATAAAATAAAGCTTTAGTTCTAGAAGGGGATTCTATTACACTGCCTGTACATGCCCACAGCCCTTGCCTAGGTCTACCCTGAAGAGCACCAAAGGCAGGCTCAGATCTTGCTGCATATTACTGCCAGTGGAACGTGAAGAGGCTTAACTCCACTTTTCCCTGTGCCTTGGTGGGACAGTTTTGAGTTGTCCCACACAGTCTCTCCATTCTTATCCAGCAAGATGGAGCCCCAGATGTCCACAGTTTCAACTATCTCATTAACACACTCTTGTGTTTGGCTTTCCTTTTTTTTCTGTCATACTTCTCTATTCTTTCATCATGCTTCCTGCAAAACTCTGCCCAAACAAATTATTTACATATATATTGTCTCATAATCTGTTTTTTTCTTTTCTTTTTTTTTTTTGAGACAGAGTCTCACTCTGTTGCCCAGGCTAGAGTGCCGTGCCGTCAGCCTAGCTCACAGCAACCTCAAACTCCTGGGCTCAAACAATCCTCTTGCCTCAGCCTCCAAAGGTAGCTGGGACTACAGGCATGCACCACCATGCCTGGCTTATTTTTTCTATATATTTTTAGTTGTCCAGATCATTTCTTTCTATTTTTTTAGTAGAGACGGGGTCTCGCTCTTGCTCAGGCTGGCCTTGAACTTCTGAGCTCAAATGATCTGCCCGCCTCGGCCTCCCAGAGTGCTAGGATTACAGGCATGAGCCACCACGCCTGGCCTTCATAATCTGTTTTATATCATTTTGTTTTTTTAGGGAAGAGACCCAAATTGAAACAGTAATCAAGAAATTACCTTATTTCTCTATTTATATAAAATGGCCAGAAAAGGCAAGTTTATTGAAACAAAGTAGATAAGCAGTTGCATAGGGCTGGACATGAGAATACAGATTAACTATAAATGGGCATGAGAGATTTTACTGGGGGGATAAGACATATTCTACCACTGATTTATGGTGATAGCTGACCCCCTCAATAAAGTTACTAAAACTCATTGGATTGTATACTTGAAATAAATGAATTTGATGATATGTAAATATACCTCAATAAAGTTGTTAAAAATTTACATTAGTTTTCATGGACAGATGGTAAGATCCAGAGAGGTCAAGTGCCCAAGGTTACACAGCAAATATTTGTCAGAGAAAAGAACAGAGTTTAGGCCATTTGACTACTCTAAGAATAGCATTTTTCTGTGGACTAATGACCTTGCTAATTAAAAATTAAAGCCCACAAAAAGTCAAAAAAGCACCAATTAAACCAAATATCAATATATTTATGACACTAATTAAAATAATTATCATTTATTCAGTGCTTACTTTATGCTAAATTATTTACCTAGATTATCTTACTTAATATCAAAGTAGGTCACAAGGCAGGAATTATTAGTATCTGCTTCTTACACGTGGGGAAATGAAGTGTGAAGGGGTAACTGGCTTGTCAAAGAGCACACTGCTTGTATGAGGCTGAGTGAGCAGTCACTCATGGCAGTCTGATACCAGAGTGCTTGCTTGCAACTACTATAATATACCACTTCTTCTGGTAACTAGGATTTCCATCTCCTCCCACTCCAGCATGATGAAAGAAAGAGCTCCTTACCTCATTGTTGAGTTTGTTTATCTGCTGCTTGGTCTCCTCTGCTTTGATGAAGAGAACAGCAGTTCCAATCTCTGGGTCTGAAAAAGCGACACACACACAGAACGGGTCCTTTAGGAATAAGCCTCAAACCTTTAACCTTTTCTGATTCTGTGCACTGTAAGCTCTGTCTTCCTGGGATCAGACAAGCTTCTTGTACTCCTCTGGTTGGCACCTGTTATACCCTTTGGAACTAGGCAGACATCATGGTGACGACTGTGACTACAGTGATTGGATGTGTCCATGGAAAATCTTATATTCCCCCCAAACACAATCTCGACCATGTCCCAAGATGGCACATTTTCTCATTTTTGACCATTCTCTAAAAACATATCACAGTCAGTGCCCAAGTCATAGAAAAGGGCTGTTTTATTTCCCCTCTTCCCTTTCCTAACACTGATTCCTGTGCCGATGGGCACAGTTTCCTCCCACCTCTATTTCAGGGACTAATCTCCACTGCGGTGGTTTTCCTGTCTCCTCCTGTGTCAGTCTAAATAGTAATTTCTTCCATTTTTTAGTTCTCTTTCTCCACTATTTCTCTACTTTACTCTCCCAAATATGTTTGTTTCTTCCAAGGACAAAAATACAGATGAGTCAGTGGCAGCTGGAGTGGAAAGGATTTGACAGAATATAAATATATATTTTATGATATGACCATCCTATTCTAGTCAATTACAAGTAGAAAACTTGTTTTTTGGGGAAGAAAGTCACTTGAAATAGTACAAAGCAGAGTAATAAGAGCTCATTTTGCTGAAATATTTTGCAGAGATAATCCATTCATTCAATAAACGATTGCAGGTCATACACATTAGGCTAGCCCTCCTTTGGAGGACATGAATAAAGAAAATATAATTGACCCTTATGGAGCTTAGACTCTAGCAGGGAAAAGAAACATTGAAAAACATAATTATGTAATTGGTTTTAATTTCATATTAAGGGTAACAGAAAGCCAGTTTAGGGCTTTAAGCATAGGAGTAGGGTAATACAAGTAAATATGCATTTTTATAAAGTTCATTCTGCATGGAAAACAGTGTGAGAACAGAGGAAAGATTTTTAGTAACAATGCAGGCCAGTGGTGGATGTGGCCAGGCAGAGCGGTGGCAGTAACTATAGAAAGTCTTGGACAGAACTGAGAGATATTTAGGAGGTTGAGTCTAGAAAACTTGTTGCTTGAATGGCTGGGTGTAGGGGTAGGTGATGGGGTAAGGGAGAGGAGAAAGCTAAGAGGGTGGTGGGACCAGAAATAGGGGGAGGGAAGTGGTGAGGTTCTGTGCATTGTCTTCAGGTGAGCCAAAAAGGAAAATGTCCAACTGAGACACACCACAAGCTTGCATTGCAAATACACCAGTTTGATGATAGCTATGATTTCTTTGACCCTTGCCGTAAGCAGGGTAATATTAACATATGTAAGTCAATTGAATTAGTAAGTGAAGATTGTACTCCACCTCCCGTATTCTCCTCCCCCTCAATCAAGGGGTCTTACAAAGGACCCTTCAGTTTCCCCAAAAGATGATGAATGCTAGAAAGAATTGTTGATTTAGATGAAATACTAGTATTTTACCAAACAGAGACATATCCCCAGACCTGTACATTCAAATGTCTTTCTGGAGCTTGGCTTTGTTCATAAAGGGACTCTCTAATTAGCAGGAGATCCTAACACAAGGGTCTTAGAACTTGTTAGAAAAGGGATGAGGCAGTGGGTGAGGATTGCAGGCCTTGCATCTGAAAGTTTGCTGGTAATTGTTTTGGATTGCCTATGCCTATTTAACACCTGTTCACTATTTCTGTCTTTATCAAATACAGGTGTGTCTTCTTTAGAGTTTGGCATTTCTAGCCTTCATCATATTGACAGATTCCTTTCTTTTATGAGCAATGAACTCATGATTGAGAGGGAGAGAAGCTTGGGTTAGGGTTAGGAGTGCCTTTACATTAATTCACCATCACTGAATGTTAGTGCTTCATCTAGCTCTCAACCATTTCCAACATGCTTACATATTAATACTTCCGAAGCTCTTTATCTCTGACAGACTGCAAATATATAATCTCAAATATAACCAATGTTCCTACAGAGCACAACCAACATGGTGTTCCTTCTAGATAATGTTTTTGTGGATTAGTCTAAATTTATAACAGAAAAACATGGTTACCCTCCGTTCAATAGCAGAAATTTGAGTCTCCTCAACCAAATTCACCTTGGCTGCTAAATGACAGGTCATCTAGGCTAGACAAAGGAACAATTCCAAATAATATCGTAATAACTTGGAGCTGGCACAGACCTAAGTCAAATTATTTAATGGCATTGGTAAGTTCTATCATGTAGAGAATATTCTGAGACTGAGTAGGCAACAAGATGCCAACGGAAAACGTTACAAGTTAAAAAGAAATATTGCCCCTTCAGAAAAGACTAAATATAGAGCTTACCTCCTAGAGGAGGAGAAATTCTGGGCTCTGGCCTGATTCGTTCAGAGCCAAAGTCAAAAGTCTGACTTTCTTCGCTACTGTTTCCATCTTCAATTCCATCAACAATCCTATTTAAAATAAAGGAAATTGGTTGTGCATTTATATTCATGGATTCCAGTATTACTAGAAGACTTTAAAAAATATTGTGTTAAATTTCTAAATTCTAGATACTCTGGAGCTGTGCTATTTAATATGGCAACCATTAGCCTTATATTTATTCTCAGTTTCAAAACTTTAAGATACAGAAGTCCTCTTAACTAAATTCATATTAAATCACTATTCTATTTAGGCAAAATATTTTCACCTAATGATTATTGCATCACAGAAAATAAATTTGATAGCACCTCCACTCTAGACTTGGACAAAACTCTAACTGTGAGAGTTAAAGAATTATATTTAAATTACTGTCAGGACTTTAGTCTTCTTTCCTTGGTAAATAATATCTATCACACTCTTTATTTTTTAAAAAATGCAAGTCTATTAAAGAAAATTTAAACATAAAGGTAATAAAAATCAGAAAATAAAGATCACCTGTAATATACAGTCAACATCAAAATCGTTTTCTCTATATAGAACATATATTCTTTCTATAAATGTCAGATGATATTGTACATAAACCTTTCTTTCTCAGCTCTGATACATTCTCCTATTTATAATTTATTAATTTTAATATTAGTAAAAATTTAGGAAGAAGAAATAAGCAATATTTTCAAATTGCCATCTCCAACTGAAATCCTGAAAATTTCCTATTCACCTCCTTTTCACTAAATCTGTTTTGCTTATTTTCTCAGTATTCACTCTAAATGGATAAGCTACGTTTTTTCAAATGAATAATTAAATGTATGATATATCAGAAAGATTACTTGCTTTACAAGTAGAAAAACAGAAGTTGAATCCAGCTTTCAGTACTTAATATTGCTGAGATCTTGGACAAAATATTTAACCGTGGAGTTTCAATTATTATTGATACAACTTTATAACAGAGATAACATGAACTACTTTATAGGCTTCTGAGAAGAATAAATGCAATAGTGAATGTGAAATTACCTAGCAAAGTATATGCAACATAGACAGAATTCAATTTTTTTTCTTGCTTCTATTTAGTATCCGGCTATTATGTGATTTTGTTGAGTGTTACTACTGTCATGCACTATAGCCAACCCCCTTTCATACTTTTCAAGTTATGAATTTTTACCCTCAATCACCTTTAGTTGATTCTAAAGTGGTTTTTTTAAAATTAAAAACAAAGCCATGACATCTCACCTACTGAAGAGAACAGAAATAGAATTAAGCTTCAGCCACCTACAATGATAAGGCAAATATTGTATGGAAAATAAAAATCAGCATTTTGTTTTCTTCATAATTTCCATTCATTGCTCCATGAAACTTTTGGTAAGATCAGGAATTGGGGGGATAACATTGGTGGTGTTTGTTCCATCTCTTTTTTTTTCATTTTAAATTTATAAATTCTAAAATCACAACGCAGAAATATACATTTAACATAATAGGTAGAGCTAAATGAACAAAAGGAGTAGACAGGGAATTCTGAAAATTTAATAGACCCTTTTGAGAATATGACTAAAACTATTTATTCCCATACTACACACATACCTGCATATATACTCAAAAAATTGCACAGAAAATTCAGGAAAACTGAAGAATCCAGGCTAGAAACCTGTGCAGTGGAAAGGCCCAGAAGGCTGAATAATTTCCTAGGCAGGTACTAGTCTGTACAAAAAGCAACCACTTTCACCCAGGAATGAATTATATGATGTGAACTCTTACCTTGGACTGAGGTCTGGGGGTCCAGCACTGTTTGAAGTTGAAAGTTGCAATTTCAAGTTCTTCTCTTTCCTTTGCCCATGGTTTAGGGGGTCAGTTTCCTGCTTGGTTTTGGGAGAATTTGAACTGGAGACTCTGATAGGTGAGTGAAATGGCACTGTTCCCGAGGCCAGCTGCTTTAAGCTTAAGCCTAGATAGCTTTTATTGCTTCCAACCTTCTTGCTGCGTGAAGAGGATGATCCCCTTGTGTAGATGGGAGAGAAGGAGGCTGTCTCCTCTTCCTCCTCTTCCTCCTCCTCTTCATCTTCCACAATGGATGGGAGTCTCTTGTTGATGCTGCCATTTCCCTTGGGCTCTGGCTAAATCAGAGGATAATACAAATTAGTACAGATTGCAAAGACTTCTTAAGAGGTATATCATTAATGCTAGAGGTTCCATTTAACAAAGCCAGATCCCTTAGAGACTTAAGTTTCCATTAAAACTGAGGTCTTCGCAGATTTTGCTATTAATTTTTTCAGCTGTTAAAAGTTTCCCCACTTCTGATCTTCAGGATTACCCTCTCTGCTTTCCTGACTTTAACCCCCAACCTTTCTCTTGGTGGGAAGCTGTGCAATGAGGGACACATTTTACCAGGTTTGCATCTATAATAGATTTTAATCAGCCTATACCTTGTGATAGTAAAATGATGACATGCTCTCAGGAATAGCGATATTATGGAGAGTTTTGGGCCTTGTTATTTAAAATGATAGAGCCATTAATGGAACTTCACGTGGAGATCAACCAGCAGAATTACATTAACCTTAAAGTACAAAAATCTTTCTTTTTTGGGTCACATGAATAGAAGAATATCAGAGGTGTCCTCAGCTACTCTGCTTCCTGCTCTCCTTGTTTGCGCAAGTCATGAAACAGAAATGATGCAAACCACCTGGTCTACTTCCTTTGAAAAACTTTAGGAAAGGAAGGAACAAGAGTCTTGCCAAACCCTAGACCCACTGGACTCTTGAATAAGGTCATTCAACCTTGTAGGCTAAGAAGAAAGAAAGAGGATGGGAAAGGACAACTGAGGTGATGATGGAGGGGCAGGGCAGAGAGAGCAACAAAGGCTAAGCTAGTGGCTCTGATCAGGGTAACTGTAATAGTGTGCACCTCTTGCTCTGCCCCAGACATGGCTTCTCTGCTCCAAAAGGTCCGTTCATTTTTCTGTGCCTCAGTTTCTTTTGATGATATGGTTACTTATACCCACTTATCAGTAATTTCTAATAAAAATTAGGCAAAACCCCCGAAAAACCCTAAGATTAAATCTCATGAGCTGTCATGGTTATGACTTCAATAAACACTTGGTTCATCAGCATATATGGATTTTTAAATCTCTATTACGGGTATAATAATAAATCTCACCAAAAATTGTGGTGACTTACAGGCAATAGCCCATTCAATTTAGGCCATATCTGCTAAGTGAAATGGTTGGTTTACTCATAAGGTTTTTTTTTTATTTTAATCTTAATGTCTCAAAATTTAAATGGCATTCCTAGACTCATCTTTCCAACTACATATGGTTATTTTAATTAATGATGAGGCCATAAGTTCTTTATTGGGATAGTCATGGTGTTGCTTTTACTTGCTTGCTTTTGTTTTTCACAGCATCTAAAACTCTGTGCTTTTAACAAAAGTTGGGCCCACATGGAATTGTCAGGGAACATTTGTATACTAGCATTGTGGAATAGAAAAATTAGTTTACCCAGCTAAAGACACAACAGGGCAAGCTTACCAGAGAAATGAAAATCAATGAGTACATTCTCTAATTACAATTTGCTTTACATTTGAATTGGCAAGTTAATCATTCCTTTGTTTCACCAAGGCTCCATTGGCTCTAATAGAATCCTCTGACTAACACCCTATCAAATATTTGTACTTCTACAAGTGTGTCTTACTTTCATACTTCCATTTTGTCATGGAGACTTGGTGCCTTGGATAAGCTGCTTAGAGACTGACTCTCACAATCAAAGCAGCAGACGTTACTTATACCAATAATTAATTATCCCACCTACCATCATTGCAGACAGGACCTAAATTTATGTTATCAAACATGCAGCCTCACATTAGCCTCTGTGCAGGAATGCCAGTAATTTTCTTCAGACCACTTGCTTCCCTTGTGTAGCTGGATTCATGTGTTATACTCTGCCATAAAGTCCAACCACAGAGCTCTTTCTTCTCAACTGATCCATTCCTTCATTATCTTCCTGGCAACGAGGGCAATGAGGTTTTTATACTCATAGTTAAATGAATCTGGAATTTGGCTCATGACATTTGCTGGAATAGCCACTTTAACCTCACAGATGACTAGATTATGTCAAGCCTGTCTTGAAGTAGAACAGAGTCTAGTGATTGAATGCATGAGTAGGTTTTAGAAGTCTTGTGACTTATTAGCTGTAACCTTGGTCAAGTAATATAATTATAAAAGTCTTGGTTTCCTCACCTGTAAATTAGGAATGGTGTGAGGGAAATATTACATATTAGATAATAGAAATTAAGCACTTAGCAATGTGCAAAGAAAGAGTTTAATAAATACCTGCCCAGGCAATGATGATAGCCATAAAGAAAATGGAAGCATTTATATTGCAGAAGGTGCTACAGAGAATGCTGGTTACTTCTTTTTATGCAATCTCTCCTTCTTTCTTAGTTAACAGCATTCTTAGCAATGCACTCTGCCCAAAGATAATGTTTCTCAGTTTCTCTTGCCACTTGGTTTGGCCATGAGGCTAAATTCTGGGATGATGGCATGTAAGTGGACAGGTTTTCACTGACTTTTAGGAAGATTCTTAGAACAGGGGGGCCTCTATCTCACTCTTTCACATTTCTTTGGTTTCTAATCTGGAATATGGATAAGATGGATGAATGTTCAGCAACCACCCTGGAGAATGAGATCTTGGGGAAGGAAGTCATATGTTGAGGATGATGAATCAAAAAGAAGAAATTCCAGGAACCTATTGACACATGGCAACTGTTATATTTTCCATTTCTGGACTTGCCCATGAGAGAGAAATAAGCATTTATTGTTTTGAAACTTCTGTTATTTTGTTGGTTTTAAAATTACAAATGAACTTTAACCTAATTAGAAAGAAGGATTTTTTCTGAAAGTTAAGGATGTTGTATTTTGGGGAGGGATCTTCATCTCCAGAGTGCTATGAAGGAGTGAGGAATTCAAATTGGAAAATTAAATAAAAGGCTAGATTTCTTTTCATGAGAAAGGGAAGATAGAAAGATCTGGGGGGCAAAGTCAATGGAGTAGTGAGGAAGGGTTGTCTGAGAAGAAAAGTTGAAACATAAAGACCACTTTGCTTGTTGCTGAGGAGGATTTTATAGAGAAGAGAGAGAAAAGACAACTTGCACCAGAGAGAAAATTGGTTGAATGCGCTGAGACATTTTAAGAGTTTTTAAAAAGTTTCTTAATGTTATATTAAAAGTAAACACAGTTTTCCCCTTCTCCACCAACTTTAGTAAATTACCAATGAGTTCATAATGTGTTATGTGATTGGATCTGTTCGTGTGCCTCACTGTCAGAGGATTATTAGTAATAAAAGTCTAACTGATAAATTTGACAAATCACTGTTTCTTTGGGAAAGTTTTCTGTGAAATTGGAGAGTACTTAAAAGTTGGAACTGTCTTAAGAAAGAGCTAAAATGAAACTACTTCCAGACTATCTCTGAACCATATTTTTAACATTATGGATACTTAACAAGAAATTGGATGCTTGCAAGAAAAAAACTGACCAGCAGTTTTAAACACACCGAAAGTACTTTTAAAATCAATACCTCAGGGCTTTGCTGCTTTTGGCAGGTTTTGGCATTGTTATAAACTGCTTTATAGCAATAGCTATAAAACACTTACATAGAGGTATGAGTTTCAATATTTCTCTAGACCCAAACTCGAGAAAGTCAGTTTCCACATCTCTCTTTGGGAAGTGAATTAGGGAAAGTAAATAATAAATGCATCAAATTCTGAAGAGAAAGAAAGATTTATTGGAAATCATCCAGATTTTAGATAAATATTTTGCTCTTTAGCAGAAACCATACCTGTGAGACTGTAGATTTGTTCGATAATCTTGTTATCACCTGAAAGAACAAACAGATATTTTAACAATTGCATAGACCTCTCCTGGTGGCTTGGGCCTGAGTGAAATGTGGGAGGCTGTGGAAAGAGAAGAATGGACAGAGAATGTGTGTGAGAGGGAGCAGGGGAGCATGGGAAGGGGTATGGATCTACCTGTGTAGGTTAGAGAAGAGAAAATACCTTCTGAAAGGTGCTAAAACATCTCCCAAATCCTACCCACCCTCTACGCTGGCCGTGTGTGTAATGAAAAAATAAGCAGCAAATTAAATGTCTACCACAGGACAACACATATAGTAAATAATGGTCACAATATTGGGCTTATTGGCTATATTTTCCATCTTGATACTTTATTCTCTTTTTGCTTTCATCTATCTTCTTTCCTGCTCTTTTGCTAGATTCTCTTATTCTTCCTGATTTTTCTCTCTGGCTCTGTGAATAGAAATCCGTTAAATCTTTTCTTATTTAATCTCACTACTTTCTATCTGCCTCCTTTTTTTCCATGAATGTTGGTAAGGGTGACATCTCCTTCCTGTCTATTTGTTTTATACTGTACTCACTGAGGTGTTCCTTGTGGACAAGATTAAGTTTATCAGAAATCATAATCCCTTATTTAATGAAATCTAAGATCCCACTGATTGTAAAAAAAGAAAAAAATGCTATCAATCAAATTGTGATATACCATCAATTGTAAGACAGATCTCAATTTCAGAGAAGCTAAAATGTGGGAAAAAATGTATATCTTAAATCACTTAGGCTTGAATTTCAGGACACATTTTGTATAAAATCAAACTATGGTACTATGGAGGAGCATATTAAAAACATGCACATTCCATGATGTACAAAGAAGCTCTGAAAATTGTGACATGTCCTAGAAGCACGCATCTGATATCATCCACATTGTTTTTTGCTCAAACACACTTCTTTCATTTTAATGTGGTAATAGATGCTATAAATTAACATAATTTTATTCACATAAAAGAAATTTGCACTTGAAAATGATCTGCCTAGTAAGCCAGACATATTTGGTAATTCTCTCACCCTCTCATCTTTTTTTTTTTTTCCCTAGATGATTAGGGAAATAGATCTGTTATTATTTATACAAATGCCAGCATCATTATTGCTGTGCAAATATATGTTTCATCAATGTTTAATTTTATCAAAGCAGTCAACCCATTCTACATCTGCTTAGTTGCCTAAATATGCATTAATCAGAAGCATTTTAGACATAAGTTTTGTAATAATTCCCTAAATGGTGACAAATAAAACAGCTGAATAATTAAAAATGTGAAAAATAAAACAAAATTATGATGCTCTTGCTACTGTGGTAGACATGAAAATGTGTTTTTAAAAAGCCTTTCAATTATAGTTTGGATTAAAGAAAGAGCATCACAATGGGATTCAGGAAGCCTGAAAGCCTAAGGGTCACAAATGTCCTTAGAAGTATAAGAGAAAGAGGCTCCTGGTTCCCTGGTTTGCTACCAGATGAGTTTTGTCAAGTTGCTGAGTCTCAGAGTTATTTTCCCTTATTAGTGCTTCTTAAATAAATATATGTGTGCACATGAATCACTTAGGGACTTCGTTAAAATGTAGATTCTAATTTGGGAAATTTGAGGTGGGTCCTGAGATTCTAAATTTCTAGTGAGCTCCTATTTTATACCAACGCTGCTGACTCGGGAGGCACACTTTAAGTAGTAAAATCTCATAACCAACATCACAGTTATTATCAATCTATCACCGATCAATTAATTAAATATTCAACATGTGATAAGCACTCTGTTAAGTGTTTCCCAGGCATTATGTCCATTAATTCCCATTGTGATCCTATGAGGTAGGTATTTTTAATCTCCATTTTGCAAAAGAGGAAACAAAAGAACTAGACAGAATTAAATGACTTGCTCAAGGTTACAAATTAGTGACTAAGTGGGAAAATGAACACAGGGTAGGCTGTTACAGGGATTAAGTGCAATAATATATTTAAAAGTGACTGGCATGCAATATATTTTTCTTCCTCCTATTTTTTGATGCCTTTGATTACCCAACCTAACCCTACTAATGTTTTACCAAACTCACTGATGGTCAAGAGTCAAGCAGAATCAAGTATACCTCATATATATATGATTAGTAATTTCCCAGCGCTGTGGTAGCCCATTTGAATAAATAATTACATTTACATATAGTGGTAATTGCTAATGTTTAAAAAGAGTATTATGATAAGATTCATTCTGAGGATTAGTACTTCATGCTGAACCAGATTCTGCTAAATGCAGGAGATGTTAGTTTAAGGGAAACTTAGTATTTTAAGAGTACTGATGTATTATGGAATTTTATCTGGCACTGTTTTGATGATTGCCATAAAGCAAATCCCCAAACTCACACTAGGTTACTCAAGTACTGCTTTAAACTTTCTTTGGTCACAAATTTCTCTGGAAATCTGATGCATCATAAGCATTCTCTCCTCAGAAAAAAATGCATGGATACAACTTTTGGATGGAAAAAGTTTATTGACCCCATTTTCTTATCCCAGCAACTAGGAGAGTACTCAAAGGGAATTGAGAGGGGCGGTCTAATGCAATTTTGAGTCCCCTCCTACATAAAATTTTTACATGATTTAGAACAATAAAAAGAACTTCTGATCATCTCTACTGGGAGTTTTTTATTTTTCTTAAAGACTAGAGTTATAGAGGTTAGGAAAATAAAAAGGAAGTAAATTAGACATAAAAGAAAGAATGGAGGCCAGGCGCGGTGGCTCACACCTGTAATCCTAGCACTCTGGGAGGACGAGGTGGGAGGATCACTCAAGGTCAGGAGTTCGAGACCATCCTGAGCAAGAGCAAGATCCCGTCTCTACTAAAAATAGAAAGAAATGATCTGGACAGCTAAAAATATATATATAAAAAAAAATTAGCCAGGCATGGTGGCACATGCTTGTAGTCCCAGCTACTCGGGAGGCTGAGGCAGGATTACTTGAACCCAGGAGTTTGAGGTTGCTGTGAGCTAGGCTGCCTCCACAGCACTCTAGCCTGGGCAACAGAGCGAGACTCTGTCTCAAAAAAAAAAAAAAAGAAAGAAAAGAAAAGAAAAAAGAAAAGAAAGAATGGAGGTCATTGCAATAAAGTCTTTAGAGAGATAAAGAAGGTTCAAGGTCAGCCAACTCAAACCCTAGAATTGCATCTGTATCTGTCAGAGTGGAGGAAGCCAAGTGTAGGCAAGAAGGATATGGCACAGTTATCATGAACAGAGGTAGGGCTTTGTAGCCTAGTAGACTGAAAAAGAAATACTTTCTCATCCATAGAGAGTTGATTTCAGAAGCTTCCCCATAGCTTTTCTTCTTTTCCTTTTTTTCTTCATCCTAAGCACCTAAATTGCTCTATCATGCTGTGAGTGCAGTGGGAACCGAGAGGGAGGGCTCCTAAATTGGAAAGATACTGCTCTTTGGCAAGGAGAACCAGAGAGAGAAAAAATAGTCTCTTAGTTTTCATACTTTCTGCAACAAAAAAGCAAAACAATTTCATAATTTTTTTTTTAAACTGTGGAGAGAAGGCCTCAACATCTACTACTGAGCTTGAACTGAAAATGAAAATCAAACATACTAGGCCCATTAATAGTAATTTTAAATGTGAAAAGTGCCATCATATTCCCTAATGTTGTCATTATTTTGCTGAATGAAGACATTTCTATAAGAGCTTTCATAGCTCATACCTGACCTTGGCCATTCAACTCATTTCTTTCTTAAGTTCTTAAATCCCTCAATATTAAATTCTCCTTCTATTAGAAAGGTCACTGATTCTTTTAGCTGAGAAAGGAGCTCCTTAATTTCTTTCATCTATTTCTCTCACTCTTTAAATGCTTCTGAATTCTGACAGATGGTACTATGGCAACAAGGTTTAGGGCTCAGCCTTTCTTAGAATGCTAATGTTCCACCCTTAGAAGGAACTTGAGTGGTTTTTCAGTTACGGTGAGGCAGTATCAGCAAACTTTTCTTAATCTCAACCTCCTTGCAAGAGGCTGGGCCACCAAGAAGTTGACTACTGAGAAGCAGGAAAGAAGCAAATGGCAATGGAACCCACAGCCTGGATCAATGAATCCTAAACTGAAACCTCATAGGCCAGTGGTCCAAGGAATGTACGGAATCTACTTTCATTGTTTACTTGGTTCATAGGTCAGAATTTACAAGCCCTTGTGTGAGTCTGCAAATGTCCTCTCAATATGAAATCTCGTAAGACACTAAAGTGCTTTGGCAGGAATGTTATCTACAGCTGAATGCCCAATTGGGAAATGAGATGTGTATTACCAGCCTCCTCTTTCTGACTGATTCATGATATCTTCTGCTTCATTAATAATGACACACTGATTAAGTCACAAAGCAGATTGAAGGAACATGTGTCCTCATTCAGAAAAAGAGATTATTCCATATTTTATCTTGTTCACTGGACAGCAACATAACCAGGATTCGTGGCTGCTTGGAATAAAGAGATTATGAATGAAGCATAGTAACAAATAGCTCCATAACTCACATGTCTACCCCTGCAAAACCATAAATAATTGTTATATAATAGAGGCAAGTAGCAAATAAAAAGCTCTCATTTTCATCTCTGATCTGCTTCTTCCTCCTATAGACTCAAGTGGAGGTGCCAAGAAGTAGTAAATGACACCTGTGGCAGGTGGTAGGTGGGAACAGGAAACAGAAGCCTCTGGAGAAAGGACAGGTCTTGAACAAGCAAGCACAAATTTTCAACTAAACAAGTCTGAAATTTCACCACCAACCAATCTGAAAAAGAGATTTTTTTGAGGCTGATCTGAAACCCTAAGTGAGTAACACAGTTCCTGTTTCCTTTGCTTGTTGTAAAACTTAGAAACAGAAATGAGGTTTTAATGAAACAACTCATGATTTTGACATTTCCCAATTTCATTCCGAGCCTTGAGGTCAAGACAAACTATTAAGACTTAAAGGAGAATTCTCTTCCTTTAGGTAAATACTATGACTTCTGATGCAGAAAGCACAAGTCAAGTCAGTGAGTCCTGATTTTAGGATTTATTGACTGGTAAAGCTGGAGAATCTGCTACTGAGCCCACAGAGAAGGGAAGCACCACAAAAACTTTTCGTCATATGTTATGATAAAATGTCTGTGTGTCGGGCGGAGGGGACCCGTTTTTGAGGTAAAGTGTGAAGTGGTTAAGAACCGAGATTTTCCAAGTCCTGTCAGTTATTAGCTATGTAATCTTGGGAAGCATATTAATTAGGATAGATTAGGTAATGCTGAGGTAACTAATAATGCTCTAAATTTCATTGGTTTAGCATGAAAGAACTTTATTTCTCATTCACAATTTGATGTATGTCCAGGAGCTCTCTCACAGGGGATTCAGGGACCTAGGCCTCTTCTATTTTGTTGTTTTGCCATCATGTGGCCTCAGGATTGTCCTGCCATCATCCAGTTGGCAGCTCAGCAGACAGTATGGGGAAGACATGCTGGGCATGTGACTACGCCAGCTTGGAGTGACACATCACTTCTATGTACATTCTGACAGCCAGAGCCAGTCTCACATCATTGTCAATCGAAATTCTGAGAGCCTGCATTTCCTCCTGTCAAAAATGATGATAATAAGTGGAGTTGTTTTGAAGATTAAGTGAGATATATATGCGTAAACTGAACAAATCTTGGAGATCCAGTGGGCTGCATTTGGCATCGTGTTACATTAAGAGAAACACAGTTACAGCAACCAAAATTAATTAAAATGTAATTCTGATTTGTGTGTGTGTCTTTCAAGACCCTTTAAGGGGATGTCTTTGATAACTCACAGTAAGTAAAGATTGCCTTTTCTGTTCCATCGGCAATAACAGAAGTGCCTTTCCCTCGATTCTCTCCCCGAAACTCTCTGGATCCCTCCTGTTCATTTTTTCCCTCTGGCCATAATTCCCAACATTCCTGCCAGAGGTGACAAGGCCTGATAGATGGTGTCATGCTCTCCAGGCCTTTTGTTTCTCCAGAGACAGAAAGCATTTGAAGCCTGCTGGGAAGTAAAAGCCTCTAAGCACTTCAACTTCATTATCCACAAGAAATTCTCACATGGAATTTATGGTGAAAAATATGCTCACATTGTTACATTTGTTAGGTGATTGGTCCAGTGTCTGGCATGAAGAATAATTCATGTTAATAAATATTAATTAGATTTTATTGATGCATTGGTTATGAAGGAGAGTTTTCTTTAAATTGAGTTAGTGTGGGAAATAGAGAATTATGACATTTTACATGAATTGTTTAGCTATGTCATGGTTATTTTAATATTCACATAGATGGGTTTGTCCAACTTGAAACTACTACATATGTAGAATTTTTTAACAAATAGACATATGCTTTTTAAATACCAGTTTTTCCCAAATTGCTCTTTTGGCAAAAGGTCAATCATTCCATCCCACAAAAACACACTTTTCTTTGTACAACACCAGATAGAATACTTTATATAAAGAAATGGCTTGGCATTCTATTCTTTTCTTTCTCAATTCCTTTATCTTCTTCACTTAAACAAAGTAAGGCATTTCTGAACTGTTCTTGGGTATGAATACAGTCAACAAGACATTGACAATATGCACAAATTAAGTCAAGCACAATTATCTCTGAATTCAAATGCATAAAATACAAGCCTTTGAAATTGAAAAACAAACCCAAAGGTGTTTCTTGACACTTATTTAAAAGCTTGGAAAATGCAGGATGATTTTGAGGGAGAGGGGATTATTTATTAATATGTGGTTCATAGCACCCTAAAGAAAATGGAGGAAAATCTACACCATTATGTGAAGAAGAACTGGAACTCTATCAGCAATGACATAAGAATTTCAAAGATTTCAGGCTTAAGAAGCTATGTCCCAATCAATAATTTGGGAGTTCAGCAGGGTAATCTGTACTAAAAGAATTTACACTGTTTAAATTCATTATATTGAGCGGAGATCCCATGCCCTTCTGTGACCCGCTTCTGATTAGGGTACAATGCTTCCTAGCTAGCTTGTAAAGTCAGCTACTGTGTAATTGTAAGGAAACACAATAGCTGGTTTCAAAAGATTCTCAGGATATCCACTGATTATTTTGGTTCCAAACCAGGTCGGTTAAGAAAGACGCTCCATTTGCTGTGAGAAGTTTGTTCATCACAACTCCCCATGCACATTTAAACTTAATGCAAAATGCCTAATTTGCTGCCTAGGAAGCTCATTGTCAATTATGCACTGTAACAAAAAAGTTGAACAGCCCTATATGTTGAAGACAGTGTTTGAACCAGCAAACTGAAATGAACTACTTTGCTCCATTGAACTATAGTGCCTTGGTTAAGCTCACTTAACCACAGAAAATAAGAAGAGGATGAGGACAGCAAGATTGTGGGCATCCTCTACATGACCAAATGCGTACATTTTTTTACTTAAAGAAATCTTTGAAACTTAAGTGTGAAGAATATTTTTCATCACAACATTACCACTTTTACTAAATAATCAGTCATTTCCAGGCTAGAAAGACTTCTCACAGTTTGTAGATAAGAGGCCAGTCTTCTTATGTTACAGCTGTGTTGTACCCAAAGTTGATGTGTGGAGCACCATAAGGAAGATATTGTTGACTAATTACACATTGACTAAAAACAACTCTTTGTGAGAACTGACAATGGGATTACAAGCCACTGAAATTTAGGAAGGAACACATCTGATTTGGTATTTTTGCTCCCTTAATAGTGTTCTCGAAGATGGAATTGCCCAGGACAAAAATTATGTCATAAATAAAATATGCCTGGCCAGGTTGAATGGCTCTCCTGTAATCTCAGCACTCCGGGAGGCCCAGGCAGTAGGATCGCTTGAGGCCAGGAGTTTGATACCAGCTGGGGGAACATAGCGATATCCTGTCTCAAAAAAAAAAATACACCTGATATATCTCCAGTTTCTCCTCTGGGTCTCTTTTTCAATGTTCTCACTCAAAGCATGTTTCCTGTTGGGGGCAGGGTGCGGTGGGAATCATTCTCCTGTTATTTATATAGTCATGTGTATTTTCTATTTATTTTCTTATGTAAATTTATATTTTGAGCCTGAGCTCTCATCATAAGATAGACATTTCCTTAACCTTTTAAAATAAATAGTGAGGAGTTTAGAGGAGAGGTTCTGTGGGAAGGAGTGGTGAAGCAATGACCCTTTCTTGAAATTGTCTTATGTGAACAGGTTTTAAAGTTACGACATAGCAAACTAGTCA
This sequence comes from Lemur catta, assembly GCF_020740605.2. Taxonomy (NCBI): domain Eukaryota; kingdom Metazoa; phylum Chordata; class Mammalia; order Primates; family Lemuridae; genus Lemur; species Lemur catta. The sequence continues at coordinate 160,248,964 of NC_059128.1, forward strand.
CAAAGTCATCATTTCCCAATTTCAGGAAAATCATAGTGATATCTACTGAGACTCTCCTCTTTGTAAAAATGTGAACAGTGAACAGGGCATGCCCATTTATAATAGGCATAATAATTTCTTTTAGTGGAGTCATTCTGAACTTCACTAATACAGTTATTTAAAAATTTTGGACAAAGTAATCTTTTTAGTTATACACATGAAATGTGTACATATACTTCTCTTCAGAGCAAGCTTTTCTCTCCAATTCTTAAGGCTATCATTTCCATGGTAGCAGAATATGGACAAGTGACTGTATTGGAAGGATGATGCTTCTGTGACTATCTATACAAATTTGTGCAAACCAATTTTGGCTTTTTAAGCTGCCAATATCTTGGATGAAATTGTGCTTGTTCGGTTGTTTCTTTGGGGGTTGCAGGAAACCCACAACACTGGAATCTTTGGAGGAACGATTCTAGCCTTAGTTGTATATGTATTGAGTCTAACACTCAGGATTTCTGGATCCCTATTCATTGCTCTTTTTGACAGAATCCTGTTTGTTTGTTTCTCTGTATATGATGCTAACATTTTGTACTATCAAGACAGAAGAGTGACTAATATCCTCAAAGAAAAATGCAAACTGTATAACCTAGAATATAAATATGCTTTGTTAGCCCTAATCAGACTTGGGACTGTTTATGAATGCTGGCAAAATGCAATGACACAGATCAGTCACCATATGTTCTGCTTTTAAAGACCTTAATTTTAACAGTAGAAAATATAAGTGGGATTCCACATCACTGAAAGCTTGGCATCTTGCAGACATTCATCTCAGAATTTTCCTTAATTATTTTCCTCAGTGACAGAAAAACCAAACCCATTAAATCCCAATTCATTTGGCAGAAATGCATCTTCGTGGGTCCCTCCACCCTTACCGAGTTGTCATTACCACATGCTGGCCTTCAAATTCATAACTTCGAGGGACTTCAGTTTTCCCCCTACGTTGGCATGTTGTTTGTTCCTATTTATGACTACTTGGATGCTGCTTCCTCCACGCAAAGCTGCCGCTCTTTCGGCATCCTGGAAGGCTGGGTTTAAATGGTGAGCAAGTAGATGCCTCGAATCTGGTCAAACTGGAGGCCCCAAGATCTGCCTGCTGAGCACAGTCTGTGCTGCGTTGTAAGCAGACTGCCTCCACCATATGTCATTCTCTCTGCCGTCTACACCTTTTTGGGGAATTACGTGGGAAAAGCGCTATTAAAGATGTTTACCCTGGGATTTTGTAATTTGTTTTTAATTTTAATTTAATTTCCACCAACTTAGCTCATTTACACAGCTTTAATCATACCACCCACTGACTCTATACTGTAACAGTAGAGTTTGAGATTTGAGATTAAAAGGCTAACTGGTTTGGGATCAGACGGCCAATGGAAGAAATGTCCTGCATGCCCAAGGATGACCTGTGAAACATTATTGACTAGCACAGCCCCAAATAGTGAAATATTTACTATAAGAAAGCATTCAGGGTTATTCTAACAAGTCCCAGGAAAGCAAATTCTTGGACAAAAAGCAGAATATAATTACGTTTTAAAAAAGTCAAGTTGGAGCCCATTATATTAAGTGAAGTATCCCAAGAATGGGAAAACAAGCATCACATGTACTCACCAGAAAATTGGTTTCCCTGATCATCACCTAAATGCACATTTGGGAATGATACCAAT